>NC_061509.1:259162423-259268401 GCF_022539505.1 Lolium rigidum
CGGTCCATTCTTTTACATCGAATACAATCTACCGCAATACTTGTTCTTACTCGTTCTCTCGCAAACATCATCATCCACACTATACATCTAATCCTTTGTTACAAGCAAGCCGGTGAGATTCACAACCTCACCGTCACGCCGGGGCAAAGTAATTTGGTTGTGTTGTGCAGGTTCCACGTTGGCGCCGGAATCCCCGGTGTTGCGCCGCACTACACTCCGCCGCCATCAACCTTCAACGTGCTTCTTGGCTCCTACTGGTTCGATAAACCTTGGTTTCTTACTGAGGGAAAACTTGTTGCTGTACGCATCACACCTTCCTCTTGGGGTTCCCAACGGACGCGTGTTGTACGTGTATCAAGCTCTTTTTCTGGCGCCGTTGCCGGGGAGATCAAGACACACTGCATGGGGAGTCTCCACTTCCAATCTCTTTACTTTGTTTTTGTCTTGCTTTATTTTTATTTACTATTTTGTTTGCTGCATTATATCAAAATACAAAAAAAAATTAGTTGCTAGCTTTACTTTATTTACTATCTTGTTTGCGTTCCCCATATTAAACACACAAAAAAATTAGTTACTTGTTTTTACTCTATCTAGTTTGTTTTATTTACTATTGCTAAAATGGGTACTCCTGAAAATACTAAGTTGTGTGACTTCATGATGTCTACGTTCCCCCTCCTTTCCTGTAGACAGTGTTGGGCCTCCAAGAGCAGAGGTTTGTAGAACAGCAGCAAGTTTTCCCTTAAGTGGATCACCCAAGGTTTATCGAACTCAGGGAGGAAGAGGTCAAAGATATCCCTCTCATGCAACCCTGCAACCACAAAGCAAGAAGTCTCTTGTGTCCCCAACACACCTAATAGGTGCACTAGTTCGGCGAAGAGATAGTGAAATACGGGTGGTATAAATATATATGAGCAGTAGCAACGGTGCCGGAAAATAGCTTGCCGGCGTGTAGTTGATGGTGGTAGTATTGCAGCGAGTAGTAACACAGTGAAACAAGAAACAAGCGAGTAGTAACGCAGCAGTATTTAGGAACAAGGCCTAGGGATTAGACTTTCACTAGTGGACACTCTCAACATTGATCACATAACAGAATAGATAAATGCATACTCTACACTTTTGTTGGATGATGAACGCATTGCGTAGGATTACACGAACCCTCAATGCCGGAGTTAACAAGCTCCACAATTTGTTCATATTTAAGTAACCTTATAGTGTAAGATAGATCAAAAGACTAAACCAAGTACTAACATAGCATGCACACCTGTCACCTTCATGCATATGTAGGAGGAATAGATCACATCAATATTATCATAGCAATAGTTAACTTCGCAATCTACAAGAGATCATGATCATAGCATAAACCAAGTACTAACACGGTGCACACACTCGTCACCTTTACACACGTGCGAGGAGGAATAGAACTACTTTAATAACATTGCTAGAGTAGCACATAGATAAATTGTGATACAAACTCATATGAATCTCAATCATGTAAAGCAGCTCATGAGATTATTGTATTGAGGTACATGGGAGAGATGAACCACATAGCTACCGGTACAGCCCCGAGCCTCGATGGAGAACTACTCCCTCCTCATGGGAGCAAGCAGCGGTGATGAAGATGGCGGTGGAGATGGCAGCGGTGTCGATGGAGAAGCCTTCCGGGCACCTCCCCCGCTCCGGCAGCGTGCCGGAACAGAGACTCCTGTCCCCCAGATCTTGGCCTCGCGATGGCGGCGGCTCTGGAAGGTTTCTGTGGGTTTCGTCGATCCAGGGGCTTTATATAGGCGAAGAGGCGGCCGAAGGGGCGACGACACCATAGGGCGGCGCGGCCAGGGCCTGGGCCGCGCCGGCCTATGGTCTGGGGGCCCAGTGCCCCCCCTCTGGTCCTTCCCGGGTGTTCTGGATGCTTCCGGTGAAAATAGGAACTTGGGCGTTGATTTCGTCCGATTCCGAGAATATTTCGTTACTAGGATTTCTGAAACCAAAAACAGCAGAAAAAGGAACTGGCACTTCGGCATCATGTTAATAGGTTAGTTCCAGAAAATGCACGAATATGACATAAAGTGTGCA
This sequence comes from Lolium rigidum, assembly GCF_022539505.1. Classification (NCBI taxonomy): domain Eukaryota; kingdom Viridiplantae; phylum Streptophyta; class Magnoliopsida; order Poales; family Poaceae; genus Lolium; species Lolium rigidum. Next base: position 259,164,494 of record NC_061509.1, read on the forward strand.
TAAAACATGTAGATAACATCAATAATGTGGCATGGAACATAAGAAATTATCGATATGTCGCAGACGTATCAGCATCCCCAAGCTTAGTTCTGCTCGTCCCGAGCAGGTAAAACGATAACAAAGATAATTTCTGGAGTGACATGCCATCATAACCTTGATCATACTATTTGTAAAGCATATGTAATGAATGCAACGATCAAAACAATGGTAATGACATGAGTAAAAAACTGAATCATAAAGCAAAGACTTTTCATGAATAGTATTTTCAAGACAAGCATCAATAAGTCTTGCATAAGAGTTAACTCATAAAGCAATAATCCATAGTAAAAGCATTGAAGCAACACAATGGAAGATTAAGTTTCAGCGGTTGCTTTCAACTTGTAACAAGTATATCTCATGGATAGTAGTCAACATAAAGTAATATAACAAATGCAATATGCAAGTATGTAGGAATCAATGCACAGTTCACACAAGTGTTTGCTTCTTGAGGTGGAGAGAAATAGGTGAACTGACTCAACATTGAAAGTAAAAGAATGGTCCTCCATAGAGGAAAAGCATCGATTGCTATATTTGTGCTAGAGCTTTGATTTTGAAAACATGAAACAATTTTGTCAACGGTAGTAATAAAGCATATGTATCATGTAAATTATATCTTACAAGTTGCAAGCCTCATGCATAGTGTACTAATAGTGCCCGCACCTTGTCCTAATTAGCTTGGACTACCGGATCATCGCAATGCACATGTTTTAACCAAGTGTCACAATGGGGTACCTCTATGCCGCCTGTACAAAGGTCTAAGGAGAAAGCTCGCATTTTGGATTTCTCGCTTTTGATTATTCTCAACTTAGACATCCATACCGGGACAACATAGACTACAGATAATGGACTCCTCTTTTATGCATAAGCATGTAGCAACAATTAATAATTTTCTCATATGAGATTGAGGATATATGTCCAAAACTGAAACTTCCACCATGGATCATGGCTTTAGTTAGCGGCCCAATGTTCTTCTCTAACAATATGCATGCTTAACCATAAGGTGGTAGATCTCTCTTACTTCGGACAAGATGAACATGCATAGCAACTCACATGATATTCAACAAAGAATAGTTGATGGCGTCCCCGAAACATGGTTATCGCACAACAAGCAACTTAATAAGAGATAAAGTGCATAAGTACATATTCAATACCACAATAGTTTTTAAGCTATTTGTCCCATGAGCTATATATTGCAAAGGTGAATGATGGAATTTTAAAGGTAGCACTCAAGCAATTTACTTTGGAATGGCGGAAAATACCATGTAGTAGGTAGGTATGGTGGACACAAATGGCATAGTGGTTGGCTCAAGTATTTTGGATGCATGAGAAGTATTCCCTCTCGATACAAGGTTTAGGCTAGCAAGGCTTATTTGAAACAAACACAAGGATGAACCGGTGCAGCAAAACTCACATAAAAGACATATTGAAAACATTATAAGACTCTACACCGTCTTCCTTGTTGTTCAAACTCAATACTAGAAATTATCTAGACCTTAGAGAAACCAAATATGCAAACCAAATTTTAGCATGCTCTATGTATTTCTTCATTAATAGGTGCAAAGTATATGATGCAAGAGCTTAAACATGAGCACAACAATTGCCAAGTATCACATTACCCAAGACATTTATAGCAATTACTACATGTATCATTTTCCAATTCCAACCATATAACAATTTATCGAAGAAGAAACTTCGCCATGAAAATTAAAAGCTAAGAACACATGTGTTCATATGAACCAACGGAGCGTGTCTCTCTCCCACACAAGCATGATGTAATCCAATTTATTCAAACACAAACAAAAATAAGAAACATACGTACGCTCCAAGCAAAGCACATAAGATGTGACCGAATAAAAATATAGTTTCAAGAGAAGGAACTCGATAATGTTGTCGATGAAGAAGGGGATGCCTTGGGCATCCCCAAGCTTAGACGCTTGAGTCTTCTTGATATATGCAGGGGTGAACCACCGGGGCATCCCCAAGCTTAGAGCTTTCACTCTTCTTGATCATAGTATATCATCCTCCTCTCTTGACCCTTGAAAACTTCCTCCACACCAAACTCGAAACAACTCATTAGAGGGTTAGTGCACAATAAAAATTAACATATTCAGAGGTGACACAATCATTCTTAACACTTCTGGACATTGCATAATGCTACTGGACATTAATGGATCAAAGAAATTCATCCAACATAGCAAAAGAGGCAATGCGAAATAAAAGGCAGAATCTGTCAAAACAGAACAGTTCTTATTGACGAATTTTAAAATGGCACCAGACTTGCTCAAATGAAAATTCTCAAATTGAATGAAAGTTGCGTACATATCTTAGGATCATGCACGTAAATTGGCTTAATTTTCTGAGCTACCTACAGGGAGGTAGACCCAGATTCGTGACAGCAAAGAAATCTGAACTGCGCAGATAATCCAAATCTAGTACTTACTTTACTATCAAAGACTTTACTTGGCACAACAAAACACAAAACTAAGATAAGGAGAGGTTGCTACAGTAGTAAACAACTTCCAAGACACAAATATAAAACAAAGTACTGTAGCAAAATAACACATGGGTTATCTCCCAAGAAGTTCTTTTCTTTATAGCCATTAAGATGGGCTCAGCAGTTTTGATGATGCACTCGCAAAAAATAGTAGTTGAAGCAAAAGAGAGCATCAAAAGGCAAATTCAAAACACATTTAAGTCTAACATGCTTCCTATGCATAGGAATCTTGTAAATAAACAAGTTCATGAAGAGCAAAGTAACAAGCATAGGAAGATAAAACAAGTGTAGTTTCAAAAATTTCAGCACATAGAGAGGTGTTTTAGTAACATGAAGATTTCTACAACCATATTTTCCTCTCTCATAATAACTTTCAGTAGCAACATGAGCAAACTCAACAATATAACTATCACATAAAGCATTCTTATCATGAGTCTCATGCATAAAATTATTACTCTCCACATAAGCATAGTCAATTTTATTAGTAATAGTGGGAGCAAATTCAACAAAGTAGCTATCATTATTATTCTCATCAAGTGTAGGTGGCATAGTATAATCACAACAAAATTTACTCTCCATAGTAGGTGGTAACAAAAGACCACTATCATTATAATCATCATAAATTGGAGGCAAAGTATCATCAAAGAAAATTTTCTCCTCAATGCTTGGGGGACTAAAAAGATCATGAAAACCAGCTTCCCCAAGCTTAGAACTTTCTATATCATTATCAACAATGGTGTTCAAAGCGTTCATACTAATATTACTACCAAGCATGCAAATAAGATTCCATAGGTTTTTTAATTTTCGCATCAAACAATCCATGTTTTAAATCAGGAAATAGAATAAGAAGCTCATTCTTGTCCATTATGCCAAACTAGTGTAAACAAGAAACAAAAAGTTGCAATTGCAGGATCTAAAGGAAATAGCTTCGAGTACTTACGACAGCGGAAAATAGCTTGGTAGCCGAGGTCCGGAGTGTGAGTACCTTTTACCTTTTCTCCCCGGCAACGGCGCCAGAAAATACTTGATGCTGTCCAGGACTGGCGCGTGGTTGACGAGGGAAGAAATCCTTGTTGTGTAGCTTTCTGGTCCCCGGCAACGGCACCAGAAAATAGCTTGATGTCTACGTTCCCCCTCCTTTCCTGTAGACAGTGTTGGGCCTCCAAGAGCAGAGGTTTGTAGAACAGCAGCAAGTTTTCCCTTAAGTGGATCACCCAAGGTTTATCGAACTCAGGGAGGAAGAGGTCAAAGATATCCCTCTCATGCAACCCTGCAACCACAAAGCAAGAAGTCTCTTGTGTCCCCAACACACCTAATAGGTGCACTAGTTCGGCGAAGAGATAGTGAAATACAGGTGGTATAAATATATATGAGCAGTAGCAACGGTGCCAGAAAATAGCTTGCTGGCGTGTAGTTGATGGTGGTAGTATTGCAAGCAGTAGTAACACGTTGAAACAAGAAACAAGCGTAGTAACGCAGCGAGTATTTAGGAACAAGGCCTAGGGATTAGACTTTCACTAGTGGACACTCTCAACATTGATCACATAACAGAATAGATAAATGCATACTCTACACTTTTGTTGGATGATGAACGCATTGCGTAGGATTACACGAACCCTCAATGCCGGAGTTAACAAGCTCCACAATTTGTTCATATTTAAGTAACCTTATAGTGTAAGATAGATCAAAAGACTAAACCAAGTACTAACATAGCATGCACACTCGTCACCTTCATGCATATGTAGGAGGAATAGATCACATCAATATTATCATAGCAATAGTTAACTTCGTAATCTACAAGAGATCATGATCATAGCATAAACCAAGTACTAACACGGTGCACACACTCGTCACCTTTACACACGTGCAGGAGGAATAGAACTACTTTAATAACATTGCTAGAGTAGCACATAGATAAATTGTGATACAAACTCATATGAATCTCAATCATGTAAAGCAGCTCATGAGATTATTGTATTGAGGTACATGGGAGAGATGAACCACATAGCTACCGGTACAGCCCCGAGCCTCGATGGAGAACTACTCCCTCCTCATGGGAGCGAGCAGCGGTGATGAAGATGGCGGTGGAGATGGCAGCGGTGTCGATGGAGAAGCCTTCCGGGGGCACTTCCCCGCTCCGGCAGCGTGCCGGAACAGAGACTCCTGTCCCCCAGATCTTGGCCTCGCGATGGCGGCGGCTCTGGAAGGTTTCTGTGGGTTTCGTCGATCCAGGGGCTTTATATAGGCGAAGAGGCGGCGCAGGAGGGTCGAAGGGGCGACGACACCATAGGGCGGCGCGGCCAGGGCCTGGGCCGCGCCGGCCTATGGTCTGGGGGCCCAGTGCCCCCCCTCTGGTCCTTCCCGGGTGTTCTGGATGCTTCCGGTGAAAATAGGAACTTGGGCGTTGATTTCGTCCAATTCCGAGAATATTTCGTTACTAGGATTTCTGAAACCAAAAACAGCAGAAAACAGGAACTGGCACTTCGGCATCTTGTTAATAGGTTAGTTCCAGAAAATGCACGAATATGACATAAAGTGTGCATAAAACATGTAGATAACATCAATAATGTGGCATGGAACATAAGAAATTATCGATACGTCGGAGACGTATCACTTCACAAACACAAATAATAATGATTTATTATTCACACCTATTGCTCCACCTGCTACTACAGCAGAATTCTTTGAAATTAAACCTGCTTTACTAAATCTTGTTATGAGAGAGCAATTTTCTGGTGTTAGTTCTGATGATGCTGCTGCCCATCTTAATAATTTTGTTGAACTATGTGAGATGCAAAAGTATAAGGATTTAGATGGTGACATTATAAAATTAAAATTGTTTCCTTTCTCATTAAGAGGAAGAGCTAAAGATTGGTTGCTATCTTTGCCTAAGAATAGTATTGATTCATGAACTAAATGCAAGGATGCTTTTATTGGTAGATATTATCCTCCTGCTAAAATTATAGCTTTGAGAAGTAGCATAATGAATTTTAAACAATTAGATAATGAGCATATTGCTCAAGCATGGGAAAGAATGAAATCTTTAGTTAAAAATTGCCCAACCCATGGACTGACTACTTGGATGATCATCCAAACCTTTTATGCAGGACTGAATTTTTCTTTGCGGAACCTATTGGATTCAGCTGCTGGAGGTACTTTTATGTCCATCACTCTAGGCGCCGCAACAAAGCTTCTTGATAATATGATGATTAATTACTCTGAATGGCACACGGAAAGAGCTCCACAAGGTAAGAAGGTAAATTCTGTTGAAGAAACTTCCTCCTTGAGTGATAAGATTGATGCTATTATGTCTATGCTTGTGAATGGTAGGAAAAATGTTGATCCTAATAATGTTCCGTTAGCTTCATTGGTTGCCCAAGAAGAACATGTTGATGTGAACTTCATTAAAAATAATAATTTCAACAACAATGCTTATCGGAACAATTCTAGTAACAACTATAGGCCATACCCTTCTCATAATGGTAACGGGTATGGTAATTCTTATGGGAATTCTTACAACAATAATAGGAATACACCCCCTGGTCTTGAAGCCATGCTTAAAGAATTTATTAGTACACAAACTGCTTTTAACAAATCCGTTGAAGAAAAGCTTGGGAAAATTGATATACTTGCTTCTAAAGTTGATAGTCTTGCTGCTGATGTTGATCTTTTGAAATCGAAAGTTATGCCTAATGAAAATAAAGATATTAAGTCATTTGCTACAGCAAACACCATCCAAGTTCGAATTAATGAGAATATAAGATTGATGGCCGAATAGCATGCTAGGTGGGAAAAAGAAGAAAATGCTAAAGAGAATAATATAGCTAAAGTTTGGACTATTACCACCACTAGTAATGCTAATGCTTCACATGTTGCTACACCTCCTACTATCAATGGTAAAATAATTGGTGTTGGCAATGTTCCACTCCTAATGCAAAGCTTGCAAAACTGCCTGAAACTGCTAAAACTGCTGAAATTGCTTGTGATAAAACTGCTGAAATTTTTCAACATATTGGGGACAATGAACCCATTGCTTTAGATCATAATGGTTTAGATTTTGATGATTGTCACATCTCTGAAGTTATAAAGTTCTTACAAAAACTTGCTAAAATCCCTAATGCTAGTGCTATAAATTTGGCCTTTACGAAACATATTACAAATGCTCTCACAAAAGCTAGAGAAGAGAAACTAAAACTTGAAACATCTATTCCTAGGAAGTTAGAGGATGGTTGGGAGCCCATCATTAAGATGAAGGTCAATGATTTTGATTGTAATGCTTTATGTGATCTTGGTGCAAGTATTTCCGTTATGCCTAAGAAAGTCTATAATATGCTTGACTTGCCACCATTGAAAAATTGTTATTTGGATGTTAATCTTGCTGATAATTCTACAAAGAAAACTTTGGGGAGGGTTGATAATGTTCACATTACGGTTAACAATAACCTTGTCCCTGTTGATTTTGTTGTCTTGGATATTGAATGCAATGCATCTTGTCCCATTATATTGGGAAGACCTTTTCTTCGAACTGTTGGTGCTATTATTGATATGAAGGAAGGTAATATTAAATATCAATTTCCTCTCAAGAAAGGTATTGAACACTTCCCTAGAAAGAGAATGAAGTTACCTTTTTATTCTATCATTAGAACAAATTATGATGTTGATGCTTCGTCTCTTGATGTTACTTGATTCACACTTTCTGCGCCTAGCTGAAAGGCGTTAAAGAAAAGCGCCTATGGGAGACAACCCATGATTTTACTTCTGCACTTTCGTTTTATATTTGAGTCTTGAAAGTTTTTACTACTGTAGCAACCTCTCCTTATCTTAATTTTGTTGCATTGTTGTGCCAAGTAAAGTCTTTGATAGTAAGGTTCATACTAGATTTGGATTACTGGGCAGAAACAGATTTCTTTCTGTCACGAATTTGGGTTGAATTCTCTGTAGGTAACTCAGAAAAATCTGCCAATTTACGTGAGTGATCCTCAGATATGTACGCAACTTTCATTCAATTTGAGCATTTTCATTTGAGCAAATCTGGTGCACCTAAAAAATTCGTCTTTACAGACTGTTCTGTTTTGATAGATTCTGCCTTTTATTTCGCATTGCCTGTTTTGCTATGCTTGGTGGATTTCTTTATTCCATTAACTTTCAGTAGCTTTGTGCAATGTCCAGAAGTGTTAAAGAATGATTATGTCACCTCTGAACACGTGAATTTTGATTATGCGCTAACCCTCTAATGAGTTGTTTTGAGTTTGGTGTGGAGGAAATTTTCAAGGATCAAGAGAGGAGGATGATACAATATGATCAAGGAGAGTGAAAGCTCTAAGCTTGGGGATGCCCCGGTGGTTCATCCCTGCATATTTCAAGAAGACTCAAGCATTTAAGCTTGGGGATGCCCAAGGCATCCCCTTCTTCATCGACAACATTATCAGGTTCCTCTAGTGAAACTATATTTTTATTCCATCACATCTTATGTGCTTTACTTGGAGCGTCTGTATGTTTTTGTTTTGTTTGAATAAAATTGGATCTTAGCATTCATTGTGTGGGAGAGAGACACGCTCCGCTGTTGCATATGGACAAATATGTCCTTGGCTTTACTCATAATGTTCATGGCGAAGGTTGAAACTGCTTCGTTAATTGTTATATGGTTGGAAACGGGAAATGCTACATGTAGTAATTGGTAGAATGTCATGAATAATTTGATACTTGGCAATTGTTGTGCTCATAAGGATCATGTTTAAGCTCTTGCATCATATACTTTGCACCTAGTAGTGAAGAAATACATAGAGCTTGCTAAAATTTGGTTTGCGTGATTGGTCTCTCTAAAGTCTAGATATTTTCTTGTAAGGGTTTGAGCAACAAGGATGACAGTGTAGAGTCTTATAATGCTTGCAATATGTTTTTATGTGAGTTTTGCTGTACCGGTTCATACTTGTGTTTGTTTCAAATAACCTTGCTAGCCTAAGCCTTGTATTGAGAGGGATTACTTCTCGTGCATCCAAATCCTTGAGCCAATAACTATGCCATTTGTGTCCACCATACCTACCTACTACATGGTATTTCTCTGCCATTCCAAAGTAAATTGCTTGAGTGCTATCTTTAAAATTTATATCCTTTGTCTTTGCAATACATAGCTCATGGGAAAAATAGCCTAAAAACTATTGTGGTATTGAATATGTACTTATGTATCTTATTTCTTAATAAGTTGCTTATTGTGCGATAACCATGTTCCTGGGGACGCCATCAACTATTTCACCTTTGTTGAATATCATGTGAGTTGCTATGCATGTTCGTCTTGTCTAAAGTAAGGGTGATTTATCATGAGTTGAATGGTTTGAGCATGCATATTGTTAGAGAAGAACATTGGGCCGCTAACTAAAGCCATGATCCATGGTGGAAGTTTCAGTTTGGACAACAATCCTCAATCTCTTATGAGAATATTATCTGTTGTTGAATGCTTATGCATTAAAGAGGAGTCCATTATTTGTTGTGTATGTTGTCCCGGTATGGATGTCTAAGTTGAGAATAATCAAAAGGGAGAAATCCAATGCGAGCTTTCTCCTTAGAACTTTGTACAGGCGGCATAGAGGTACCCCTTTGTGATACTTGGTTAAAACATATGTATTGCAATGATAATCCAGGTAATCCGAGCTAAGTAGGACAAGGTGCGGGCACTATTGGTATACTATGCATGAGGCTTGCAACTTGTAGGACATCTTATACATAATACATATGCTTTATTACTATCGTTGACAAAATTGTTTCTTGTTTTCAAAATAAAAGCTCTAGCACAAATATAGCAATCCATGCTTCCCTCGTCGAGGGGCCATTCTTTTACTTTTATGTTGAGTCAGTTTACCCACTTCATTCCATCTTAAAAGAAAACACTTGTGTCAACTGTGCATTGATTCTTACATACTTGCATGTTTGCATTCATCATATTACTTTGCATTGACAACTATCCATGAGATATACATGTTGAAAGTTGAAAGCAACCGCTGAAACTTAAATCTTCCTTTGTGTTGCTTCAATACCTTTACTTTGAATTTATTGCTTTATGAGTTAACTCTTATGCAAGACTTATTGATGCTTGTCTTGAAAGTAATATTCATGAAAAGTCTTTGCTATATGATTCAGTTGTTTAATCATTGTCTTTACCATTGCTTTGAATCACTTCATTCATCTCATATGCTTTACAATAGTATGATCAGGATTATGTAAGTAGAATGTCACTTCAGAAATTATCTTTGTTATCGTTTACCTACTCGAGGACGAGTAGGAACTAAGCTTGGGGATGCTGATACGTCTCCAACGTATCTATAATTTCTGATGTTCCATGCTTGTTTTATGACAATACCTACATGTTTTGTTCACACTTTATATCGTTTTGATGCGTTTTCCGGAACTAACCTATTGACGAGATGCCGAAGTGCCAGTTGCTGTTTTCTGCTATTTTTGATTTCAGAAATCCTACAAAGGAAATATTCTCAGAATCGGATGAAATCAATGCCCAACATCTTATTTTTCCCGGAACCTTCCAGAAAGTCAAAGGGGGACTAGAGGGGAGCCCTGGGGGCCCCACACGTGTGGGCGACACGGCCCAGGGGGGCGCCCCCCTAGTGTGAGGAGGCCCCGTGGCCCCTGAGACTCCGCCTCTTCGCCTATTTAAAGCTCCCTGACCTAAAACATTGAGCACAAATATAGCAATGATAATCCATGTAAATCCGAGCTAATTAGGACAAGGTGCGGGCACTATTGGTATACTATGCATGAGGCTTGCAACTTGTAGGATATAATTTACATAATGCATATGCTTTATTACTACCGTTGACAAAATTGTTTCCTGTTTTCAAGATAAAAGCTCTAGCACAAATATAGCAATCCATGCTTCCCTCTTCGAAGGGCCTTTCTTTTACTTTTATGTTGAGTTAGTTTACTCATTTCCTTCCATCTTAGAAGCAAACACTTGTGTTAATTGTGTGCATTGATTCTTACATGTTTACCTATTGCACTTGTTATATTGCTTTATTTTGACAACAATCCATGAGATATACATGTTACAAGTTGAAAGCAACCGCTGAAACTTAATCTTCCTTTGTGTTGCTTCAACGCCTTTACTATGAATTTATTGCTTTATGAGTTAACTCTTATGCAAGACTTATTGATGCTTGTCTCGAAAGTACTATTCATGAAAAGTCTTTGCTATATGATTCAATTGTTTAACCATTTTCTTTACCATTGCTTTGGATCGCTGCATTCATTACATGTGCTTACAATAGTATTGATCAAGATTATGATGGCATGTCACTTCAGAAATTATCTTTGTTATCGTTTACCTACTCGGGACGAGTAGGAACTAAGCTTGGGGATGCTGATACGTCTCCAACGTATCGATAATTTCTTATATTCCATGCTTGTTTTATGACAATACCTACATGTTTTATACATACTTTATGTCATATTTATGCATTTTCCGGCACTAACCTACTAACGAGATGCCGAAGAGCCAGTTGCTATTTTCTGCTGTTTTTGGTTTCAGAAATCCTAGTAAGGAAATATTCTCGAAATTGGACGAAATCAACGCCCAGGATCTTATTTTTCCATGAAGATTCCAGAAGTCCGAAAGGGAAACGAAGTGGGGCGACGAGGCGCCCACACAACAGGGCGGCGTGGCCAGGCCTTGGGCCGCGCGGCCCTAGCGTGTGGGGCCCTCGTGGCGCCCCCTGACCTACCCTTCCGCCTACTTAAGCCTTCGTCGATAATAACTCCAGTACCGAGAGCCACGATACGGAAAACGTTCCAGAGACGCCGCCGCCACCAATCCCATCTTGGCGGATTCAGGAGATCGCCTCCGGCACCCTGCCGGAGAGGGGAATCATCTCCCGGAGGACTCTACACCGCCATGGTCGCCTCCGGATTGATGTGTGAGTAGTTCACCCCTAGACTATGGGTCCATAGCAGTAGCTAGATGGTCGTCTTCTCCTCATTGTGCTATCATTGTCGGATCTTGTGAGCTGCCTAACATGATCAAGATCATCTATCTGTAATACTACATGTTGCGTTTGTTGGGATCCGATGAATATTGAATGCTATGTTATGTTGATTATCAATCTATCATCTATGTGTTGTTTATGATCTTGCATGCTCTCCGTTATTAGTAGAGGCTCTGGCCAAGTCGTTACTTGTAACTCTAAGAGGGAGTATTTATGCTCGATAATGGGTTCATGCCTCCATTAAATCTGGGACAGTGACAGAAAGTTCTAAGGTTGTGGATGTGTTGTTGCCACTAGGGATAAAATATCAATGCTATGTCTAACGATGTATTTGTTGATTACATTACGCACCATACTTAATGCAATTGTCTGTTGTTTGCAACTTAATACTGGAAGGGGTTCGGATGATAACCTGAAGGTGGACTTTTTAGGCATAGATGCATGCTGGATAGCGGTCTATGTACTTTGTCGTAATGCCCAATTAAATCTCACACTACTCATCATAACATGTATGTGCATTGTCATGCCACCTTTATTTGTCAATTGCCCAACTGTAATTTGATCACCCAACATGCTATTTCTTATGGGAGAGACACCACTAGTGAACTGTGGACCCCGGTCCATTCTTTTACATCGAATACAATCTCTCGCAATACTTGTTCTTACTGTTCTCTGCAAACATCATCATCCACACTATACATCTAATCCTTTGTTACAGCAAGCCGGTGAGATTGACAACCTCACTGTCACGTTGGGGCAAATTAATTTGGTTGTGTTGTGCAGGTTCCACGTTGGCGCCGGAATCCCTGGTGTTGCGCCGCACTACACTCCGCCGCCATCAACCTTCAACGTGCTTCTTGGCTCCTACTGGTTCGATAAACCTTGGTTTCTTACTGAGGGAAAACTTGCTGCTGTATGCATCACACCTTCCTCTTGGGGTTCCCAATGGACGCGTGCTGTACGCGTATCATCCTCGAGTAGGTAACTGATAACAAAATAATTTTTAAGGTGATATGAAGCCAATACAATAATGATCAAGCATGTAAAGCATTGTGAACTGGGATAAAAGTACTTTAAACATAGGCATGATAGATATAATTCTAACAATAGAACTTAGCAACAATGTTATAACATGAAGAGTAACTCAAACAAAGGATCATCAATAATAGTTCATTGAAAGCAACTATTTGTTTATAAGCATAGAGTAAACATAACAAAGTGGTACTTGACATGTCCTTTATGGAATAGCAAAACATAAATGCAAGGACACCTTTAAAGTTCAGAGGGTGACTAGACACAAGTAATTTAAGAACAAGCAATAGTCAAAATCATGAATCAATCAATAATAATTTTGGGACTATGCACATTGCACTAAGAATGACAAGTATGCTCTCTTAATCGGTGCATAAAGTAGAAGATGAAGATTCAGCATAATAGTAAAAGAGAGACTCTTTTTGTAGAGTAAGCAAGATAAACAAGTTTTATAAACCTTCCAAAAAGTATGGTACTTATTAGCTTTGAGCTCTCATTGCCCCTATCATAAGCATCTTGAATGGTTAAAGTTAGTGTGAGTCAAAAATGAGCTATATGCTTGCAAATCACAAGTTGAAAATCTCATGCCCCTTGAATGCGAGTACCTAAACCTCATGCTACTCAACTTAGGTCCCAATTAAGTTCTTGTCCTTGTAAGTATACATGTATCATTGAGAACCGCCAATGGGGTACCTTTTGCCCGATGATATGGAGGTACTCTTGTAAGAGAAATCCCATGACAAATGATAAGACAAACAGACAATGAGCATCTCAACAATTTTTTATTTACTATGAGTATAGCTTTTTATTTCAAATGCTTCATAGAATGCTCACTATGGTTTAGCTGTAAATTTCCACCATGAATGATGCATGACTTAGATTAGCGGCCCAGGTGTTTCTCTAACTCATATACAAACTCCATGGACTTACAAGTTTCCATTTTATTTCGCACCTCTAGGCATCCATAAACAAAAGAACATGACATCAACTAAATATAAGTGCAATGTCGAAAGTGTTCCCCATGAAAGCAAGGTTATACTAACTCCCAACTTGCAATTTGCAAACATATAAAATTCATAAGATATGCACAACGATCAAATTTATTAAGTGCAAGAAAGTAAATGTGCCATCAAGTTCGTGAGAGCTTTACTGACTAATTTTCTCATGCAGAAATTTAATTTGGAAGATAAATAAAAACATGATGAATATACTTGGAATAGAAATAATGCTACTAGTTAGATATGGTGGACACAATTGGAAAACTTTGGTTTTTGTGGTGGTTGGATGCACGAGTAGATTCTATACTCAGCACAGGCGAAGGCTAGCAAAAGAATGAGAGCGGCCAACTAAGAGAGCAATAATGACCATAATCATGCATAGCGACAAAACATTATCAATCAAAGCATAAAGTGATATTAAAATTCAAAACTAAATGATCATAGAGGCTTTAGTGGACTGGTTATAGTTATAACATGGTATAAGCATGTGCCAAGTCAACCCAATAAAGCATCAAAGGAGAATACCACAATATTATTCTTTTATGATGGAAACAACACATGATTCTTTCAATGACACATTATGCACTCTCAGCCATTTGAAACAAGTCATGCTACAACAATAAATACTAAGCATATGACAAGAATAACATCCAACATGACATGCCAAATTATATGCCACAGTCTAGACAAGCTTCCTTTTGCATCACTATAGTCATGAAATATTTTACTCGTATCCAAGACCAATCAACTAATTTGAAATAACTCTCAGAGATGAAATAAATTATGGTTCAGAGAGCTAATCATACATAAATAAATAATACTAATGAGCTCTGAACAAAATTCAAGTGAAAGAACAAGAGCTAAACGCAATACTAGAAAACTAGAACACTCGCAAAACAATAACAACGAAAACTAGAGCGTTCTATGCAATTAAAATGGAGTGGGTCTTTCTCCAAAACAAATGTGCCGGGAACCAACAAATTTTACAGCAAACAGAAAAAATTAAACAAAAAACAAAAATAAATATGCTCCAAGAACAACACATAGTGCATGAAGCTATAAAAATATAGTGCATAGAGAGCTGACCTGTTGCTTTGTTGATAAAGAGGGGATGCCTTGGGCATCCCCAAGCTTTGACGCTTGTACCACTTGAATATTTCTTGGGGTGCAGAGGCATCCCCAAGCTTGAGCTTTTGTCCATTCTTCATCTCATCACATAATTCTTCTCTCCCTACACTTGAAAACTTCCTTCATACAAAACTTCACAAAATTCTTTATTAGCAGCATTAGTACAATCAAAATAAACAAATCCACTTGGGTTCAGTACTAACATATATCAAACCTCTATTAAAGCATTAGATACTGTAGCAACCTTTCAAAAATCTCTTTGATCAAAAGAACTCAAAAAGAAAGAGATTTAAGAGGTAAATGCAAATAGTGCAGAAATCTGTCAAAACATAACAACAGGTAAGGATCGATTTGTTTGAAAATCCTCTGTTGCCCATATCGAAAAGTGTTAAACTAACTAAAATTAGATAATAACCTGGGGCATATTCATAAAGAATGGCAGCTCAAAATTCCGCTCTGGCTATGTTTACGAATTTTTATGTTAACACCATAGAATCTGTTTTCAGGACAACAACTTCCCCAAATCTTACTTTCTTCCTATTAGAGGACTTTGGCACAAAAATGAAACAAAAATGATAAGGAGAGGTTATTACAGAGGTAATAACTTCCAAGACTCAACAAAAGAAAATTACAGTAAATAAACATGGGTTATCTCCCAAGAGTGTTTTTCTTTAACGTCTTTCAGCTAGGCGCAGAAAAAGTGCGAGCATCAAGTATTATCAAGTGAAGAAGCATCAACATCATAATATTTTCTAATAATAGAATCATAAGGTGATTTCTTTCTAATTCGAGGGAAGTGTTCCATACCTTTCTTGAGTGGGAATTTATATTTAATAATCCCATCTCTCATATCAATAGCAGCACCAGCAGTTCTAATAAATGGTCTTCCCAAAATAATTGGACAAGAAGTATTGCATTCAATATCCAAAACAACAAAATCAACAGGGACCAGGTTATTCTTTATCATAATAAGAACATTATCAACTCCCTTAAAAGGTTTCTTTGCAGCAATATCAACAAGATGAACATCCAAATAACATTGTTCCAACGGTGGCAATTCAAGCATATCATAGATTGTTCTAGGCATAACAGAAATACTTGCACCAAGATCACATAAAACATTGCAATCAAAGCCATCTATTTTCATCTTAATGATGGGTTCCCAGCCATCTTCTAACTTTTTAAGAATAGAGGCTTCGCATTTTAGTTTGTCCTCTCTAATTTGCATAAGAGCATTTGTAATGTGCTTTGTAAAAGCCATATTTATAGCACTAGCATTAGGACTTCTAGCAAGCTTTTGTAAAAACTTAATTACTTCCGAGATATTGCAATCATCAAATAAAATTCATTATTATCAGAGGTGAAAGGACTGTTGTCTCCTATACTTCGAAAAATTTCAGCACATTTATCAGGAGCAATTTCAGTGGTTCTAGGTAATTTTGTAGAAGGAGCTGGGACTTTTCCTACACCAACTATTTTACCACTAATAGTAGGAGAGTGGCTAGTATTTGAAACTTCATTACTACTGGTGGTGGTGATGGTACAAACTTTAGTCAAATTATTATTTCTAGTAATTTAATCTTCTCTTTCCCACCTAGCATGCAATTCGGCCAACATCCTAACATTTTCATCAATTCTAACTTGAATGGGATTTGCAGTAGCAAAGGGATTATCATCCATAGTTATAGGTTTAGCATCCATTTTATTAATCAAAGAAGTTTGCTCTTCTGACAAAGAGGAAATAATAGTTTCAGCAATTGAAATTTTGATTTGCAAACCAGAAATTTCCCTATTTAAATTCTCAAGTTGATGACTAATATTCTTCAACATACCAGATTGTTCTTCCATGGTTCCAGTGAACACTTATTTTGCTCATATTGCATTTGCATAAAGTTATTAGTGGCCTTTTCAACTTCTAAAATCTTTTCCTAACTAGGCATAGATCTACCATACTAACCATTTCCACTATCAGAAGGATATATCATATAATTGTTGATACCAAAATGATTCCTATAAGCATTGTTGTTTTTAATGAAATTCACATCAACATGCTCTTGTTGAGCAACCAAAGAAGCTAATGGAATATTATTTGGATCAACATGAGCTTTATCATTAACAAGCATAGACATAATAGTAACAATTTTATCACTCAAGGAGGAAGTTTCTTCGACCGAATTTACCTTCTTACCTTGTGGAGCTCTCTCGGTGTGCCATTCAGAATAATTTACCATCATATCATCAAGTAACTTAGTTGCAGCACCCAAAGTAATGGACATAAAGGTACCTCCAGTGGCTGAATCCAGGAGATTTCTTGAAGAAAATTTTAGTCCTGCATAAAAAGTTCGGATGATCATCCAAGTAGTCAGTCTATGAGTGGGACAATTATTTACCAAAGATTTGTTCTTTCCCAAGCTTGAGCAACATGTTCATTATCAAATTGTCTAAATTTCATTATGTCGCTTCTCAAAGATATAATCTTAGCAGGAGGATAATATTTTCCATAAAAGCATCTTTGCATTTAACCCCAAGAATCAATACTATTTCTAGGCAAAGATAGCAACCAATCTTTAGCTCTCCCTCTCAAAGAGAAAGGAAATAATTTCAGTTTTATAATGTCACCATCTATATCCTTATATTTTTGCATCTCACGAAATTCAACAAAATTATTAAGGTGAGAAGCGGCATCTTCAGTACTAACACCAGAAAATTGCTCTTTCATAACAAGATTTAATAAATCGGGTTTAATTTCATAGAAGGCTGCTTCGGGAGCAGGTGGAGAAATAGGTGTACAAATAAAATCATTGTTGTTGGTGCTAGTAAAGTCACACAACTTAGTATTTTCAGCGGAACCCATTTTAGCAAAATTAAAACTAATTAAGCAACGGAAATAACAATTATAATAGAAACTATTTTTTGAGTTTTTGATATAAAAACGACTATAAAAAACTAATTTTTGTGTGTTTTTGATATAATAAAGCAAACAAGACAAAATAAAATAAACTAAGCAAAATAATAACAAAGTAAAGAGATTGGAGATGAGACATTGTTGTTTTCTCCCTAGTAGCAACAACACATCTACTATCTTAGAAGTTATTGTCACTCTTCCAAAAACTAGAGGCATGAACCTACTATCGAGCATAAATACTCCCTCTTGGAGTCACAAGCATCTACTTGGCTAGAGTATCTACTACCAATGGAGAGCATGCAAGATCACAAATAACATATGACAAGTATATATAATCGATCTCAACATAGTATTCCATATTCATCGGATCCCAGCAAAAACAACATGTAGCATTACATAAGGATGATCTTGATCATGTAGGCCAGCTCAAAAGATCTAAACATGAGGCACAAATTGGAGAAGACAACCATCTAGCTACTGCTATGGACCCATAGTACAGGGATGAACTACTCATGCATCACTTCGAAGGCAGGCATGCGATGTAGAGGCCTCCGGTGATGATCTCCCCCTCCGGCAGGGCGCCGGGAAGAGCTTCAAAACCCTCCTGAGCTAGGGCCTGCAATGGCGGCTGTGACGGAACTTTTCATGGATGGAGGCTCAGTTCTTTGGATTTTTCCCGAGATCGTGAATAAATAGGCGGAAGGGCAAGGTCGGTGGAGGCCAGGGTAGCCCACATCACCCCTTGGCGTGGGCCCAGGCCAGGCCGCGCCAAGGCATGGTCTGGCTGACCTACGCCTCTTCTTCGTCCCCCCCTCTAGACTCTGTCTTCGTTACGGTAAAAATATTGACTTCGACTTTTGTTTCGTCCAATTTCGAGAATATTTCCTGTACAACTTTTCCGTAATACAAAACAGCAGAAAACTTAGAACTGGCACTTTGGCATTTTATTAATATGTTAGTGCTGGAATATGTATAAAAGTGCGACAAAGTGTGAGCAAAACATATACAAATTGGTGTAAAACAAGCATGGAGCATCAAAAAATATAGATACGTTTGCGACGTATCAATTGCCACTCGGGGTACCACGGTCCGCCTGCTGCTGGGACCGTGAGGCGGCCCATTTAGAATCCACGAGAGATTTCTCCCTCCACGGAGTCTTTAGGCTTCACGAGATGCCCCTCACGAGGAACCCCTCGCGAGGAAACCCTCACTATGAAGTCAATAGTTGGCATTTCCAGAAGCAAAGCTGAAGCTCTCGCTAGGTCCCTTCACGAGCGCTCCACACCAGGCTCCAGGAGAATTCGCGCTGGACTACACCACAATAGATACCACGTGAAGATGAAGGCAAAGGTGATGACGAAAGCCGTGATGCACATCGTGGGTGGAGGCGATCACGCCCTCCGTGTTGGAAGGTAAGACAAGACCTGTGTATAAAGAGGTGTGGCTGTAGCTCCTTTCCACAAAGTTCGCCGTGGATGGTGCAGGATGGAAGAGGGTGGCGTCATCGGTCAACAACCACTCCCGTAGACCAACGCACCTTTTCAGGGTATTGACCAAGTACACTTATATATTAGGGGACAACAGTCTCCCTCCTTCAGCACGTCTGTGGTAACCACTCCCCCAAGTTTCGGTGGGGAGGAGGAGCAGTGCCTCTACAAAAGGAGGGGCAGATGCTCCATAGAAGGGGATCTAGATCGGGATCTAGCTACAGCTTCTTCAAGATGCAACCATGTAAACCCTCTTTCTGCTTCACGAGCGATCAATAAAGAAAGCAAGACGTAGGGGTGTTACCTCTCCATGAGGGCCCTAAACCTGGGTAACTTCGTGTCTCTTTGTCGTGTTGCCATCGCTACTCTCCTACGTTGCCGTGGGGATCTGGGATGGTTCCCTTATCCCCTGTGTTCGATAGCCTTAACGGTGTTGCCGAGATATCCATGTTCCTCTCGAGACACGAAACCCCGACAGATGGAGGGTCGCTGACAAGACCGTGATTCTTGAACCAAGAGTTTAGAGAAAATAAAAAGGCGCAAATAATGGGCACGACATGTGCCCTTGGCGATAATATTTTTCTTGCGCGTGTATTCGTCTAGTTTCATGTGATTAATTTGTGGGTGAATTCCAACATTGTTCAAATAGGATGAGCTGGAAACACAGAAGGGAGATCTACAAGAGGAAAAGCTGAGCAAGAATTGGGCAATCTACTTGTATATGCAAAATTCAGGTTCTGAAATTGGCGTTATTTACTCGGTGACTTTTGGCTTTCCTATTTATCCCAACGTGCTCAATTGAGCTGGTGCAAAGGCGTGCCCCGAGCATATAATACAAACGAATGCAGCGTCATCCTATGACGACTTCTGCAGGTTTATTGACACAATGCTGAAAATATTGTGTTGGGCGTTCACACAGATGTGATAGGCCAACGCAAAGAAATTTCGGTGCATGACAACAAATTCAGTTCACACACTAGGAGAACTTCCAGGACATGGCATGCATGTGTGTGTAGCAAGTAGAGAGGTATATATGCATCAATCCCTTTTACACACATGTCCATTTTTTGTCTTTATCGAAAAATGTGCATTTTTTGTGATGAAACAAGAGAGCAGGTTGTGCAGTTGTGCTTGCTTGTCCATTGATTCCATCATGATAAAGTAGGTTATCTGATTCTGTTATGTGCAGCTAGAAAATAGGTTGCCTAATACATGAGTGAAAAGACGGTTCTTACTTCTTACTCATATGATCGAATTATTGTAGACCAATGTATACAAAAGTTTGCCGATTGCAAGAATCAAGCTATGTATATCTTGGAAGAGCAAATATATAGACTTGCCCCAGGTGACATTGGAATTCATAAGCAAATGACTGACTCATAGATCCTTGAGTTCATACAGGAGCAGAATGTGGAATTCGTAAGCAAGTGACTGACTCATAGATCCTTGAGTTCATACAGGAACATGACGTGGAATTTGTAAGCGAATGACTGCTCATTGATTCTTGACTTCATACAGGAACATAATGTTCGAAATAGGACGGAAATATTTGTTCATAGATACTTGTTTAGATAATGGAAGAGAAGATCTCTTCGGTAACAAAAGTGCAGTCAGCTCTAGATCTAAATTTTGAGAAATCTCAAACATGTTTTATGGGACATAGGGAGTACAAAATTGTACTTGCCCGATCATGTGGTATACACAAACAAGCTAGTGACTACGTGTAGTCTTAATTTCTAACATAGGTCCAACAGAAGAATGCAAGGTTGCAGCATGGGAACACAATCCAAGTACTAAATCATCTGAAAGCCAGACTTTCATCCTACGCCTCGTTTGGCAGTGCGGTAAACTGAATCGTTGTTAATAAGTTGTAGAGGCATATGCATGGTTGGTCCCATGATGGCCACTACTCTGTTGCTCACGACGGAGTGCTCTCCTGCACGCTTCTTTTCGTAACAGCCCACTACTCCTGACTGCACCCTTTTGGGAACAAGTTCCAGTACTGGGTACACACTTGAATGGAGCCTCATGGATTTTAGCTCTGGACCGAAAACACTCGCAATCTAGTATGATACCATGATGTAGGGTACACAGGGATTTCTAGATAGTCACTGCGCCAGATTAGAGTAACGTTTCAGCCTTGAAGATCTATGAAAGCACAAGCCATGCATAGAATAATTGATTGCAGTTTCGCAAAAAAAAAAAGGAGAGTAATTGATTACAGTCTGAACGCGCATTACAAGGCTAGCTGAAGGCTACATTCCGTACCTCTCGATTGAAACCAAACTATCTTCGAAGGTCTGCATCCAACCGAGCTATCTCAGCAGTAGTGGCGTATAGTGAACGCAATGCTGGAAAACTTCAGGCGAGCGTTCACACATTTCTGAAAGGTACTCACAGCTCACATATCTATGTTTGATTCCGTCACAGCCTCAGAGTTTCCTAGTAGCCTAAGTTGTTTAAGAGGCTATCCGATGTTACTTAGCTTTTCTAATGGATGATTGCACACGGCTTATAAAACGATTTTTAAACATAGACATTGTGTCCAATTTTAAATAAATAAAGCCACCAATATTTACTTAAGCTGAAGCTAACTACTCCTTCCGTCCCACTAAATTTGTCTTAGGTTTGTGAAAACTTAAATGTATTTAGACACTATTTAGTGTATGGATATGTTTAAATTTGAAAAATCTACGACAGCTTTAACGATATGGAGGGAGTACTCCCCTTTGGAGTACATCGATTCCGGGTCATAAGTATTCTTTTTTTTTCTCTCAAAACAAGTTCTTTTTATGAACTTGGTTAAACCTCAGAGTTGATTGACACTGGACACAACACAACAATCCGAATTTGATTCACAAGTTAGACGAGGGATTGTTGTTCGTATGCATTGTTCGTTTTGTTTTCTGTCGATTCCTGGAACATCGCCATGGGCTAGCTTATCCTACTTGACTTTTCGAATTCATTAATTAGGCTGATGGATCCTTGTGTTCACACAGCATATGCATTGGATGATGTCAAAACTAATTAATAACATGAATCGTTTGTAATGACCAAATCTCAGATATGGCTCGTCATACCAACTATGATCGTAGAACTATGTCATCGAACTAGTTTGTACGCCTACATTACGAAAACCGGTATATCTTGTCTAAAGATTTCAGGTATATGTTGCCCGTATGGTGTTCTTCTCTTTGATTGCACTAAGGTCATAATACAAATTACTGCGACATGACGGCGAAGTCATATGTCCTCGTAAAATGCGGATATATGCAGAACGTGCCAGACTCGGTGGAGCAAAAATCAGGATGTATGGTTGTAGGCTTTCGCGTCGTAGCCAGCGCAGTTCTTAAAACACCTCCATACCCTGTCCTAGAGAAATGGTTGAATCGACCATTTTCCTGGGGCAGGCCCGTTGTTTGCTCTAGCGATGCAACTTTGATGTGAGCAGTAGTGGAAAACGGGGGTTCAGTCCCGGTCCATTTGGGCCTTCGGTCCCGGTTCCCTAACCGGGACCAACCGGACTGGACTAAAGGGAGAACCCTTTAGTCCCGGTTCAAATATGCATCGGGTCCAAAGGGGCTGCCACGTGGTGCGGTTAGGAGGCTCGTGGTCGAGAACTTTTAGTCCCGGTTCGCGATACGAACCGGGACTGAAGGGTCTCTGCGGCGGCAGAGGAAATGGTCGTTTCTTTGCCGCGGCAGAGGTTTGGGGTGGAGCAGCGTTTCTCTGCTGCGGCAGAGAAACTGGTTGTTTCTCTGTCGCGGCAGAGTTTCAGGATTTTATATTATTCATTCAATTCTGCAATGC
This sequence comes from Lolium rigidum, assembly GCF_022539505.1. Lineage (NCBI taxonomy): Eukaryota > Viridiplantae > Streptophyta > Magnoliopsida > Poales > Poaceae > Lolium > Lolium rigidum. The sequence goes on from NC_061509.1 coordinate 259,187,377, forward strand.
ATACATCATTCAAGAAACCACACAAACATCGTCATGAATATACGGATATCGTCATGAAATACAGTACATGTAATGCTTGTTTACAATATAAAGTCGGACCTCTTTACTATATCTATCCCATATATGCCTAACGACGATGTCGATCAAGATCTATGAACTTTCGATAGTGTTCTCCAGTTGGGGCAAGGACCTCGTTAAGAAATAATCCCGCGAGTTCCTCTTGAATTGCTCGTATGCGATCCTCCGTTATGAGAGTGTCCCGCAGGCATATCATCTATATAAAAAAAGATCAATATATATGAATGGAACACAATAAAATTGATGGTAATAAAATAAGATTAATTGTGGAAAATTGTTCACGTACACGAGTGGCGTGTATAGCCTCCTCCGCATCCTTGTGACAGACCGTCTGACGAATGAACTCGCAGACGTAGTATCCACATAAGTTATTTCTGGGTTCCTGCTTCAAACACTTTATGAAAAAATAGTTCGATCAAGCTAATTAATAATCAAGCATCGTATTGAAAGAAAATATCAAAGAGACTCACGGACATAGCTATATATATATAGTACTACTTACAGAGTAATCTTTAAATGTAAGCTCCAGTTTCCATTTACCCGGAACAGTATTGTTCAACCGTTTCCAAGCCCTGCCCGGCAAAGAAGAAATGAGTAAATGAGTTATTGATTAGTTCATGATATCGTCGAATGAAAACAGATGAAGATGCCGATACGAAATTGATTGAAGTTACCTCTGGAGCATGGCAGCCATGTTCGCTCATTCCGTATATTCTTTATGTTTCGAGTCCATGACAAGTATGACTCCTTTCTTAAGCTCAATGATTAGGAGAATAAAGTGGAAGATGCACAATCATAGCTCAATGATTAATTAAGAGAATAAAGTGGAAGCTGTACAAGCATAATGTATGTTATAACACTCACTTGAAGTTGTAAGGAAAGAATATATCCTCTTTATTTGCTTGCTTCCGTGAAAACATTAGCATGTTGTCTTCTGTGTCCTTGGCGTACTGTTGAACCGTAACTTCATGAACGGTGTTTGTCAATGATCCTGATTTCATAGAGCTTGCCTCTTTTGGATTCGAGCTTCTTCATTTTGCATAATATATAGCGTACAAAAAGAATATACTGAGAATAATTTTTAGTGTAAATGAATGAGTTGAGATACAGACTTAATTACATAAATAAATCACTTACAGACAGTAGCAACTGATGATAGATTTGTCGAGGGCGTCTTGATTGAATAACTGAAATAGTTCTTCAAACTCAAGGTTTATCTCCTCCTTCCCCCAGAAGTAATGCTCATCTCTAACATACACCGTGAGGTAGCGTTCACTCTTTCGACATGCTTACATGTACCATTCATGCAACCTTCGCATCTGAGTCCCTAGACGCGTGAGCTAGCCAGGTTTGACGAGATCATGTCTGTATCTATACTTGTTACCGACGACTCCAGCCGTAGGAAAGTAATCTTCGTACAGAACATCTGCTCCATGACCTCTAGCTTCCCGTTCGATCATCGATGCCGTCTCTGGATCATCATAGGAATTCACGACGAAGTGGGGTACCGACTGATTATCCTGTTGTCCAAGCTGGGCAATTTTTCTCTCTTTTCTCGCTCTAGAGGACTATCCAAGAGAGCGGTCATAATCACATGCCAACTCAGCTTTCTTTGCTCTCGTCTCGGCAAAGTGCTTTATTGTATGTGGTGGTTAAAACAGCTTTGGCGGAGGCTTCTTCGGCGCCAAAAACTCCTTCACCTCGGCGGCTACGATTGCGTCAATTTTCTCATCAGTCTTCTCATATGGTAACAACTCTGGAGGTCTTGGACCTCTTCGGAGCTAATGATCTCTTCGGAGCGGTAGGAGGTGCCGCAGTTAGCTTCCTCTTTTGCTTAGGTGGAGGTGGCGCAGTCTCCTGACGAGGACGAGGAGGCGGCGGAGTATTCTCACGCTGAGGAGACGGTGAAGCCTGAGGAGACTACTCATGCACATGAGAATCATCATCGCGCAGAGGAGAATCATCACGTGGAGGAGACTGCGCAGGCGGCGGAGGAGACGGAGGAGGCGGAGAACGAGATGGAGGTGGCATGCTTGGTGGCTTCTCACCTGGAAACACAATTTTCTCCTTCCGCCATTGAACGGTGGTTCTATGGGCTTCTCCCAGTTCTTTGATTTCCCCATCTTCACCTGTAGGTTGCTCAAGGACCAATGATGTCTACGCACGCTTCTATTCCTGTAGACAGTGTTGGGCCTCCAAGAGCATAGGTTTGTAGAACAGCAGCAAGTTTCCCTTAAGTGAATCATCCAAGGTTTATCGAACTCAGGGATGTAGAGGTCAAAGATATCCCTCTCAAGCAACCCTGCAATTACGATACAAGAAGTCTCTTGTGTCCCCAACACACCTAATACACTTGTCAGATGTATATGTGCACTAGTTCGGTGAAGAGATAGTAAAATGCAAGTGTTATGGATGTATATGAGCGGTAATAACAATCTGAAATAAATATGGCAGCAAGTAAACATGCAGCAGAACAGTAAATAAACGGAGATTCGATATTTGGAAGCAAGGCCTAGGGATCATACTTTCACTAGTGGACACTCTCAACAATGATCACATAAATAAATAATTTCTTTTCACTTGTGCTACTTCCTCACACTCTCTTGTTGGATAACAAACACCATTCATTGTGTAGGGCTATAAAAGCACACCTCAAGCCGGAGTAAACAAGCTCCACAACATCCGGAGTTCATATTAAAGTAACCTCTAGAGTGCATAATAGACCGTTGCAATTTAGACCGAGTACTAACATAGCATACACACTGTCAATAATATCTATAAAAGGGGGAATAGATCGCATCAATACTATTATAGTAATAGTTAACTTCATAATCTACAAGAGATTACAATCATAACCTACGCCAAGTACTACATGATGCACACACTGTCAACATTACATCATGGAGGAGGAATAGACTACTTTAATAACATCACTAGAGTAGCACATAGATTAATAGTGATACAAAGCTCATGATCACATAAAGATCACATGGGAGAGAGAGATGAACCACATAGCTACCGGTAGAGCCCTCAGCCTCGGGGGAGAACTACTCCCTCCTCATGATGGGAGATAGCAACGGCGATGAAGATGGCGGTGGTGTCGATGGAGATGACTCCGGGGGCAATTCCCCGTCCCGGCGGCGTGCCGGAACAGAGACTTCTATCCCCCGAAACGGAGTTTCGCGATGGCGGCGGCGCCCCTGGAGTCTTTCTGGAGTTTCGTCAATTGGTATCGTGTTTTTAGGTCACGAGGGGTTAAATAGGCGAAGAGGCAGAGTCGGAAGGGCGCTAGGGCTCCCTCACCACATGGCGGCGCGGCCAGGGTGGGACCCGCGCCCCCCTATGGTGTGGGTCCCCCTTGGCCCTCCTCCGGCTCTCCTTCGGTGTTTTGGAACTTTCCGGGGAAAATAAGGCCTTGGGATTTCGTTTCGTTGAATTCCGAGAATATTGCCCGAACAGCCTTTCTGGAACCAAAAACAACAGAAAACAGGAACTGGCACTGTGGCATCTTGTTAATAGGTCAGTTCCGGAAAATGCATAAAATCATTATAAAGTGTGAGCAAAACATGTAGGTATTGTCATAAAACTAGCATGGAACATCAGAAATTATAGATACGTTGGAGATGTATCAACCAACTGCTCATAATCTTGCGTCACTTCATCCACCATCACAAAAGCAAAGTCGTCTTGGACCGGACGGCAATGGTAAGTCCTTGTAGGTAAGAGAATGCCGACTTCCGCCTTGAAGGATAGGTTGAAACATTTAACATACAGCTCACAAGGACGGCTCTCAGTGAGATCATCCATGGGGGGTAGCGAGGAGGCTTGACCATCTAATCATCATCATTACCCTACTGAGTGGAAGCCACGCTGTTTTTCCGCTGTTGAGATTGCAGCGGGACGGTAGCATCGAGCAATGCAACATCTACATGCTGCCCCTGAGCAATCTGGGATGTAAGTACTTGGGTTACTAGGGCAACTTGGGCTTTCATGGCGCTCATAGAATCCTCTAAGGACGCTATGCGGTCAGTTTCCCTTGCCTTTCTCTTCTCATGGCTTTTATCAGGAAATCTCTTCCTTTCCGCAGGAAATCCATACTTCCATGGAACGGAGCCTTCTGTGCCCCGTGTTCGTCCGCCGTGTTCTTTGTTTCCAAGGGCACGCGTCATCTCAAGTACACATAACAAGAGACAAAAAAAGCATCAACACCCACAAAACCATTGTGTTCTACTCGTACAACCAATCTATGTATAGACACGACTCTGATACCACTTTAGGGATTCGTAGCATAGAAAACAAAAAAATTCCTACCGGAAGAACGAATAACAAGCCAAGATATAATCTAGTAGATGGTAGCAAAGAGGTGAATATCATCATACCCTTGAAGATCGCTAAGCGTTAATGAGATTAGATCTCGTGGTAGTCGATCACTTGCCGCTTGCAAAAGCGCGTAGAAAATCTTGACGGTGCCACAGTCGGGCAGCACCTCCGCACTCGGTCACACGTTCGGTGTTAATGACGATGTCCTTCTCCCCGTTCCAGAGGGCAGCTGATGTACTAGATCCTCCTCGGAGTCCCGCCAGCACGATGGCGTGGTGGTGGTGGTGGTGGAGATCTCCGGCAGCGCTTCGCCTAAACACCGCGGGAGTATCGGGAGGAGGGGAGTGGCTAGGGTTTGGGAGAGGGGCACTTGGGGCGCCAGCCTTGGGTGCCCTTGGGTGGTGCGGATCAAGTGGTGGCCGGCCCCTCCCTCTCCCCCTCATTGTGTAGGTTGAACCCCCTAGGGTTTTCCCAAGATTCGAATAAGAGTCCAACTCAAAACTTACCATATGGGTGAAACCTAGGGGAAGTGGGATTCCTCCCTTTCCTTCCCCTATGACCGGCTAGGGTTGGTGATTTTGTAACATCCCAAGTTTCAACCATAATAAACAAGAAAGAGAAATTCCCCAAACCCAAATTTTGCAATTAACAAAAACTTTTTCCATGCATATAGTGCCACTTATAGATATATGCATTTGAGTGATATTCTTTTGTGCAATTGCCATGATGAGTGTTAGTATGATTAAATATTGTTATGTGAACCCTAAGCAAGATCACTAAACCCTAATTTGAGGGGAAATGGAGAAGATGAGAAAAACTCATTTCTCACTCACATACACAATATGCTTTTTAGCAAATCCTCAACCAAGGCCAAGATTGCTTGCCCCATTGCTTCTAAAATGCTTCAATGTGATAAACTAACACTTTTGCATCCTTGGATCAAGAATCAAATCAAAAGAAATCAAGATTTCATCATACATGTGATAATGGTCACTTAACCCAAAATTATTTTCTTCACTACTTTACCCCTCTCGTATTTCTCAAATCTTAAACTAAGCAAGGTCAACTAAAGCCAGGTCATCCAAGACCATGTCAAGATGAGTAACTTTGATGTTGACCACCCTCCCTAAAGTTGACTAGGTTGACCGGAATAAGAGGGCAAAGAGGGAACCCGAGAGAGAGAAGAAGATCACCTCAAATTTGAAATGTTGCAAATCACTTCCAAATTGAGTGCCACCACCACCAATACATCACAATAATTATATAAATGAGATTCACCAAAGAGATTTTCAAAATTCAAAAGAAAGTTTCATGCGGGCATTTTATCGAACAGGTGGCGAGTGCAGCATCCGGAATTTGTGTTACATGCTATTGTCCAGACAGATTTGAGCCTAAACCACTTTTGCAATGTGATCATCAGCCTCCCCTACACCCCCTGCCTCTAGCCCAGTACTTGCATGGTCGATTAAAGTCGAGGAGAAACCCTAAAACATGCCAAACAATGCCATGCCGGCCACCTTTGGCACTCCTCTCCCTGGCCTCTCCCTCGTCGTTTCTCCATGTCCTCGAGCATCCCTGCAGCACAAGGACGCCAACGGTACGCAGCCCCAGCTCGCCAAGGCTTGGCATTGGCCAGCAGCGACAGCGTCCAAAACGTGCCGAGACGTGCCAGGCCGGCGTGGTGATCACGCCCTGGACGCGCCGGGACGCCACGCACTCGACCGCTACCGTCCTCGCCACGCATCCCTATCACCGCGTCGAGCATCGCCTCGCACCCTCTACACGCTAGACGAACGCCCGTGCCTGCCCTGCACGTCGCCGTGCCGCCCTAGACCAAATGATGCCGCGCGCCCGTGATAGACATTGCCGGCGCTCGAGCTCTCCCATCACCCTTTTCTCTGTCTCGATACGGGTTGAGCATCTCCGGTACACCGGCTAGCCGTAGCAGGTCCTTCGCTTGCCCTTTCGCTCGGCCGGAAACGCCACGCCATGGCCGCGCCCTTGCGGCACCCCGCGGCACCCATCGACACTATAAATAGAGGCCCTCCCGGCAAGCTCTCCTCACACCAATCGACTCCCCTCTCACCACTCGATCTTCCTCACCACCATAGCTCGTTCGATTGCCGGCTGGAGGAGAAGCAATTTCAAGATCGGAGCCGCCGGGGACGCAGCTCACCGTCGACGATTGGCGCCACCCCGAGCGCCGCCGCTGCTCCCAAGCTCTTCCCCATCTACTACACCTTCACCGCGCATACTGCCTGAGTCCTGCATCGGCCTGGTAGGCTCTCCGACCCCCTACTGCCGCCGTGACCTCGTCGGAATCCCGTCGGTGACGACGACGCTCACCCGCCGTCGATCCTCTTTCTAATCCTACGGTCGAGATAGAAAATACCGCTTCGGCGTTTAAAGAGGCGCCGACAGGTGGCCCCCACCCTGTCAGCGCGGCCCGAGCGCGCCCGACGCGTGTTGGGCTGCGAAGTGCTGTTGAATTTCGTTTCGGCCCAATAACTCTTCCCGCCTAAGCCCACAAATTCAAATCCAGTTTATTCTTTATTCAAATTGCTCTGCTGAATGTTTTATAAAATTTGAATAATTTGAATTCTACCAAACCAAATCTAGCAAACTTTATACCGTTGGAAAGCCCATGAATTTATCTATCCAATGCCACTGGCCCCATCCCCATTTTCTTTGTAGATTTAATTTGACAAAAAGACAAAACAGGGACTTTTGCACATTCAAACTTTATTTAAAATTCAACCAGAATAGATTTTTAAGTAATTCCATTTCTAATAAATCACAAATGATGTCCTCTAATTGATTATGCAATAACATAGCCCTGTTGTTTGTATGATCATGGACTAGATCAAATAAAATGGCTATGTAGTCATTTCTAGAGCTTTTTAAAGGGGAATTCAAACTCAACCCTAATATGAGAATTACCTCTCATTTAAATTTTGATCCTAAGTACTAATAACCAGGGGGAATGACTTAGGCTAATGAACCCTTGAGAATTACTACTTAGAGATTTTAATTCATTTAAATGTTAAGTTTTAAAACTATGTGAAGTATAGCACTTCAATTAAATTGAACTCACATATAATAGATATGAAATGTTGACTTATTATTATATGAAGAGATTAAATCTTAATAAGAGGTAGTGAAAAGAAATGATTTCTTTAAAGACCTACCTACCAAATTTAACTTTGAGGAATGATGAGAGGAAATTATTTTTCTTTCAAATAAAGACAAATCCAATAATCCACCATGCCATGTTTGATTGATGATAGGACTAGTGTGTGAACTATTTTGAGTGCCTCTAGTTTAGTATGTGAGCTTGGTTTAGTATTTATACCCCGTATTCGTATATAGACGCTAGTAACGAGGAGTACCAAGAGGAGGAGGGCTACTCTCAAGAAGAAGAAGAGAACTTCGATAACTACCCAGCTCAAGGCAAGCTAACCCTTGCTGAAAACAAGTGCTTAGCTCTACCAGAGCAAAGGCATCTTTACCCTTTACTTTTATATATTACCTATCCCATGTTTTTACTTGCATTTGTTTTTGCTTATTTATTTCAAAGTACTTTTTGATTTATGATTTACTTGTCACGGAATAGAACAAGAGTATCAAAGTTAGCCTAAGCAAATAAAGCTAGATAGCACCCCCTCATGACTAGTTGCTATCGCTAAGAACTAAAATTGACTACTCTAGATGGGAACATTTGTGAAATGAACTAAAGTGAAAGATTTTGAAGGTGAATGTGACCTTGAGGAGATGGTGATTTTTGATAAAATAGATGATTGAGTTTGAATGCGATACCCTTCCAATTATACAAGTACCCCCACAATACCTGATTATGGGTAGGGCTTAACTAGAAGCTTGTGTATTTTAGTATGGGTTCCCTCTGAACAAACATCATAGGGGTTACGCTGCGGCTGCCTCCGTTACTTGTGGATTGATGTTGAAATGAGGTGAATGTACGGCCCAAGCCCTGTGCAGTTCCCGGGTTAACTGCGGTTTCCACCGGGAGGCCAAGCTCATGGGGAGAGGTGCTCATACTAGCTTATATAAGTGAAAGGTTTCGATTGATGATCCGCGTACTGTGTTATGATGATTCGAGGTTACCCTCGACGGATGTAATCAAAAGTTGTGGCACAAGAGTACAACCTCTGCAGAGTGTTAAACCTATTCGAATAGCCGTGTCCACGGTTACGGACGATTGGAAAGGCCATACTATCTCCGTTATCATTAAAATGTTTTGATTCTAGAAATGAATGGTGGTTTGAAAGGTGACATTATGGTGATCCATAATGAGTTGTGGGAATGACACTAATGTTCCCACTTGAGTTAGTCTAGCACATGATAAGGCTTTACCAAAGATTTATGAAACTAAAACTTGGCTTTATGCAAACAAACCTAGAGCTTAGCACCCCATACACTTAATGAGTATTTATCTTAGAGTTAGTTTGCGAGTACTTTAAAAGTACTCATGGCTTTGCCCCGGCTATTCAAATGCCGGACTATGAAGGAGAGCACCGAGTATCGGGATGACGGACAACGGGACGTCTACGATAACTAGGATCGTCTTCTAACGTCAAGCGTTGCCTCGTGGAATAGATCGTCCACTACTACTTCGCTTCCGCTACTATTTGTGATGTTGAACAATATATTCGTGTAATATTGGATCATGTGATCTATGGTTGTAAGACAATATGTGTTGTAATAAATGATGACTCTATGCTACTTACTATTATGTCTCGCAAAAACATTATTCCCGGGATTGCGATGTACGGCATAATAGGCATCTGGACTTAAAAATCCGGGTGTTGACAAGTTGGTATCAGAGCCATTGTTTGACCTTAGGAGACCCTAGTTAGAATGGACGCTCAGAAACTTAGTTTCAAATTCCATGATTTGACTAGTTATGAAAACCTTATTCACCTTCTTACCTTGAAGAGTCTTTTACAAACTTTAAATTCATGCTCTTCTTCAAAGAGAATTAAATTTTTTTGGAACACTTGCACTTATCTAACTTAATCACCTCATCTCTCTACAGATGGATCACGTCGTGGACGCGCAGCCCTTTCTCCAGACTGAGTTCTATCAGTTGGGGAACGGTGGAGAGATCATCTTCGAGAGGGACCTCTTCTCCTCTCGGAGTTCCTCGGGCGCCCACCACCGGAAGTCTTTGGCGGAATGCTGAATGACCAACCCGGTGGTCAACTTCAGTGGGTGATCATGGTGGACCTTCGTGGAAGGTTCACGCTCCCAATGAGCGCAAGGATCCGGTTCTCCTTCGGGGAGAACAACCGGGCGGATGGTCTCGCAAGGGGACTTCGGGAAGGACTCGCACGTCCGTGCGGGCAAAACTTCATGGACTTCACCGACGATCGCTTTGTGCACTATGCAAGGCACAACTCACTCGGAGTGCCAATGAACCTGCCGTCACACCCGCAGCTTCGCCACCATGTTGATCATCTTGACTTCATGCTGAGTGAGACCCGCATCGACCTCGACAACTCCCGCGAATACGCCAACCACACTCACATCCAGTTGGCGCAGCAGGCGGAGACCATCAAGGTCATCGCCGGAGAATGCAGGGCACTTCGCCGTGCCAACCAGAAGAAGGATCACGCCATCAACCGCCTGAAGGCCAGGATCGCCACTCTGAAGGCGACCATCGCTGCACAAGCTGAGCAGATCCAGGAGCTGGAAGGCGAAGGTGAAGGGGAGAACATCCGGGGGACGGCTACTCCTACGTCAGCAACGACGACGACTACGAGGAGGAGGAAGACGACGACCTGGAGTTCCACCCTTACGAGGATGGCCACGAGCACCTCGATGCCGGGGTAGACAATGTCTACCCTATCAACGTCGATGGCGAGTAGTCCCGTCTGAGCACTTGCGCCCCGTGTTATGTATTGGTCCTTTGTACCCGCCCCATGTATCGTAGTTTGTTGAAAGGGTTCTTAAAACCCTCCTGAACATTTGGCTTGTAATATGTGCTACCTCCATGACTATGTTTGTGTGTGTGTAATATTATTATTATTATGAATCAAGTTTAAGTTGTATTTTATCCCAAAATGAGCCATAGACATTTCCCTCTTATCTCATGATCCCTATCACTGTTCAGATGGCACCCCCAACTCGCAACATGACTCAGGAGGCAATGCTGCAGATGCTGCAACAGATGTTGGCTGATAGAGAAGTTGAGAGAGCTGAACGGCAAGCCAACCTAGCTGCACTTCAACAACTTGCTCAGGGCAATCAAGGCCACGGAAACCACGACCACCCAGGGTCAAAGCTGAAAAACTTCCGAACACTAACCCACCTGTGTTCAACAAGACAGAGGAACCCCTCGATGCTGATGATTGGCTCCAGACTATGGAGAACAATCTCGAGGTTGCCGGAGTGGAGGACAACGAGAAGGTGTTGTTCGCCACCCACTATCTGGCTGGACCTGCACGTGCCTGGTGGACAAGTACCCGCGCCTTACATGCGGGGAACCTGATGACTTGGGAAGACTTCAAACTCAAGTTTAGCAAGTATCATGTGCCCCCGGGTTTGATTAAGAAGATGAGGGATGAGTTCAGGGAATTGAAGCAAGGCAGAATGACCGTGGTAGAATACCGCGACAAGTTCCTCACTTTGTCAAGGTACGCCCCGGATGAGACGGACACCGTCGAGAAGAGGAAGGAGAGGTTTCTGAATGGACTGCATGATGAGATGCAGACTGTACTGATCAACATCCCCTTTGCTGACTTAGAAGCACTCGTTGACTCCGCCATTCAGATGGAGGGGAAGATACACCAAGCCAATGAGAACCGCAAGCGCCGTATGATGAACCAGAGTGGGCCCAAGCAACAACCACAAGTATCGCCCCAACTCGGGCGGAGGGTTCGCCCCAAGAAACAACAAGCCCCCGATGCAGAATCCACGTCCGAGTTATCAAAACCGGAGTGGAGGAAACCCCAGGTCAGGAGGACACAACAACTACAACAACAACAACAGCAACTTCAACCGCGCTCCACCTCGCGCCCCCAACAATAACTCCAACACTGCTCCAAGGACTGGGAGCAACGCTGTTCCCATCACCCCCAAGGACAAGTCAACCTACAACTGCTACGCGTGCGGAGTGGCTGGACACTTCTCCTATGAGTGCCCCAAGAAGCTCGCCAAGACTGCCGCCACCACCTCAGGCCCTGCGCAGCCAGTCGGCGTCGTGTCACCACCAACAAGAAGTTCGCCCCCAACAACCCGAACAACCGCAACGGCCGCCTCTACCACATGAATGCAGAAGAAGCTCAGGAAGCCCCGTGACGTTGTGCTGGGTATGTTCTCTCGTTAACTCAATACCCGCAAGAGTGCTGTTTGATTCTAGAGCATCGCATTCATTCATTACCGAAGATTTTGCATGCACTAGTAAGATTCAACCCATCAGTTTGAAGCATGTCATGATAGTTCAAATACCTGGATCAACAACTAAAGCTAGAAAAATTTGCAAAGATGTGCCAATCAGAATGCATGAAATAGAATTCTATGCAAATTTGATTGTTCTAGGAGCCAAAGGTTTGGAAGTAGTCCTGGGAATGGACTGGATGGCGAAACATCATGGACTGATTGATTGTGCCAAGAAGGCCATCACCATGACTAGTAGCACCGGAATAATAGTCGAACACATATCCGAAAAGATGCCCCGAAAATTTACCTGTAACCAAAGCCTAGCCAAACCCACCTTGGATCAGATCAGGGTCGTTTGTCGATATCCTGATGTGTTCCCGGATGATCTACCCGGTATGCCCCCAGATCGGGATATCGAGTTTATCATCGAGTTAATCCCCGGACCGGACCTATAGCCCGGAGAGCCTACGAGCATGAACCCGGCAGAGTTAGTGGAACTGAAGAGGCAACTGGATGATATGCTATTCAAAGGTCTGATTCAACCAAGTGCGTCACCCTGGAGATCGCCAGTTTTGTTTGTGGATAAAAAGGACGGTGCCACTCGTTTGGTTACGGACTATCGTAAGCTTAACGATGTCACCATTAAGAACAAGTATCCGTTGCCCAAGATAGAAGATCTGTTTGACCAGCTGACCGGAGCCCGAGTATTCTCAAAGATTGATCTGCGGACAGGATACCATCAGTTGAAGATTCGTGCCACCGATATCCCCAAAACTGCCTTTACCACCAGATATGGATTGTATGAGTACAATGTCATGTCATTTGGATTGACCAATGCCCCCGCTTACTTCATGAATCTCATGAATAAGATCTTTATGAACTTCCTGGACAAGTTTGTCGTTGTTTTCATCGACGACATCCTCATATACTCCAAGTCCGAGGAAGAACATGAGCAACATTTGGAAGTGGTCCTAGATACCCTTCGGGAACATCAGTTGTATGCCAAGTTCAGCAAGTGTGAATTCTGGTTGAAAGAAGTAGGATTCTTGGGTCACATCTTGTCAGCCGGAGGAATTGCCGTTGACCCCGCAAAAATCAAGACTATTGAAGAATGGAAAGCCCCAACCACTCAGACCGAAGTCCGTGCTTTTCTTGGATTGGCGGGATATTACCGCCGATTCGTTGAAGGGTTCTCGAGTATAGCAAGACCGATGACCCAATTGTTGAAGAAGGACCGGAAGTTCGAATGGACCGACAAGTGTGAAGAGAGCTTTCAACAGCTCAAGTTAAGATTGACAACAGCCCCAATTTTGGTGATGCCGGATATTACCAAGCCCTTCGATGTGTACTGTGACGCCTCCAAGATTGGTCTTGGATGTGTGCTGATGCAAGAGGGCAAAGTGATATCTTACCTATCAAGACAGCTGAAGCCGCATGAACAGAACTACCCAACCCATGATTTAGAGCTAGCAGCGGTGGTGTTAGCGCTGAAAGTATGGCGTCATTACCTCATGGGTAATCGATGCGAGGTTTACTCGGATCACAAGAGCCTGAAGTATATCTTCACCCAGAAGGAGCTGAATATGAGACAGCGCAGATGGATAGAGTTAATCAAGGATTACGACATGGAAATCCACTATCACCCCGGCAAGGCCAATGTGGTAGCAGATGCTCTGAGTAGACTGCCGTGTCAGTTGAACTCCCTGTTAGCAATTGAGCAACCTAGCCTGTTTGAAGAGTTTGAACAGTTTAGACTTGAACTAGTTAGCGAAGGATACCTCGCCAGCATTGAACTCCAACCCACCCCGATTAGTCGGATCAAAGAAGCTCGAAAGGAAATGCTAGCATTGACGGAATCAAGAACCAAATAGCCGCCGGAAAAGCACCGAGGATTCACCAGTAGATGAAGAAGGAGTGCTATGGTATAACAAGCGCCTTTGCGTACCGTCAGACTCAGAATTGAAGCAAGTTATCCTGAAAGAAGCTCATGACACCCTATACTCCATTCACCCCGGAGGAACCAAGATGTACCAAGATTTGAAGGAACAATTCTGGTGGCATGGAATGAAGAGAGAAATTGGAAGCTACATCGCCAAGTGTGACATCTGTCAAAGAGTCAAAGCGGAACACCAACGCCCCGCAGGACTGTTGCAACCCCTACAGATTCCCGAATGGAAATGGGATTCCGTAGGAATGGACTTCATCACCGGACTGCCCAAGTCTAGTAAAGGAAATGATTCCATCTGGGTAGTGGTCGACAGACTGACCAAAGTCGCCCACTTCATCCCCGTCAAGACCACCTATCAAGGACCGAGACTCACAGAGCTATATATCTCAAGGATAGTCAGCCTGCACGGAACCCCGAAGTCGATAGTATCCGACAGAGGATCCCAATTCACCTCCCGATTCTGGCAGAAAGTCCATGAAGGACTCGGAACTCGCTCGAATTTCAGCACACGCCTATCACCCGCAGACAGATGGACAGACAAAAAGAGTCAACCAAATATTAGAAGATATGTTGAGAGCATGTGTGCTAGAGTATGGATCTAAGTGGGAAGACTGCTTGCCGTACGCAGAATTCTCGTACAACAACAGCTACCAAGCCAGCTTGCAGATGGCCCCCTTCGAGCTAATCGTATGGAAGGAAGTGCCGTACCCCTCTGAATTGGTCGGAAGTAGGAGAGAGTCAAATCTTTGGACCAGATATTCTCCGAGAAGCCGAAGAGAAGGTTCACAAGATTCGTGAGTACCTCAAGACAGCCCAATCAAGACAGAAGAGCTACGCCGACAAGAGACGCCGAGAGATGACCTTCGAAATCGGAGATTTCGTATATCTCAAAGTGTCCCCTCTTAAGGGAATGCAGAGATTTCAACTTCGAGGAAAGCTCGCACCCCGATATGTCGGACCTTTCAAGGTCCTGAGTCGCCGAGGAGAAGTATCCTATCAGCTGGAGTTACCGGAAGAAATGTCAGCGGTGCACAATGTGTTTCACATCTCGCTACTCCGGAAGTGTTTAGAAGTACCTGAGAAGACCGAGGTTTTCAAGAACATCGACCATCGAGCTGTGGATATCAACTCAGATCTGACCTACCGCGAAGTACCTATTCGCATCCTGGAAGAAGCCTTCAGAACCACCCGTACTCGAAGTATCAAGTTTCTGAAGATCCAATGGAGTAATCACACCGAAGAAGAAGCCACTTGGGAGAGAGAAGACTTTATGAGGACTGAGTACCCAGATCTCTTTAGTACCTAGTTTTCTCAGATCTCGGGACGAGATCTTTTGTAAGGGGGAAGGGTTTGTAACATCCCAAGTTTCAACCATAATAAACAAGAAAGAGAAATTCCCCAAACCCAAATTTTGCAATTAACAAAAACTTTTTCCATGCATATAGTGCCACTTATAGATATATGCATTTGAGTGATATTCTTTTGTGCAATTGCCATGATGAGTGTTAGTATGATTAAATATTGTTATGTGAACCCTAAGCAAGATCACTAAACCCTAATTTGAGGGGAAATGGAGAAGATGAGAAAAACTCATTTCTCACTCACATACACAATATGCTTTTTAGCAAATCCTCAACCAAGGCCAAGATTGCTTGCCCCATTGCTTCTAAAATGCTTCAATGTGATAAACTAACACTTTTGCATCCTTGGATCAAGAATCAAATCAAAAGAAATCAAGATTTCATCATACATGTGATAATGGTCACTTAACCCAAAATTATTTTCTTCACTACTTTACCCCTCTGTATTTCTCAAATCTTAAACTAAGCAAGGTCAACTAAAGCCAGGTCATCCAAGACCATGTCAAGATGAGTAACTTTGATGTTGACCACCCTCCCTAAAGTTGACTAGGTTGACCAGAATAAGAGGGCAAAGAGGGAACCCGAGAGAGAGAAGAAGATCACCTCAAATTTGAAATGTTGCAAATCACTTCCAAATTGAGTGCCACCACCACCAATACATCACAATAATTATATAAATGAGATTCACCAAAGAGATTTTCAAAATTCAAAAGAAAGTTTCATGCGGGCATTTTGTCGAACAGGTGGCAGGCAGCATCTGGAATTTGTGTTACATGCTATTGTCCAGCAGATTTGAGCCTAAACCACTTTTGCAATGTGATCATCAGCCTCCCCTACACCCCCTGCCTCTAGCCCAGTACTTGCATGGTCGATTAAAGTCGAGGAGAAACCCTAAAACATGCCAAACAATGCCATGCCGGCCACCTTTGGCACTCCTCTCCCCGGCCTCTCCCTCGTCGTTTCTCCATGTCCTCGAGCATCCCCTGCAGACACAAGGACGCCAACGGTACGCAGCCCCAGCTCGCCAAGGCTTGGCATTGGCCAGCAGCAGCGCGTCCAAAACGTGCCAGGACGTGCCAGCCGGCGTGGTGATCACGCCCTGGACGCGCCAGGACGCCACGCACTCGACCGCTACCGTCCTCGCCCTGCATCCCTATCACCGCGTCGAGCATCGCCTCTGCACCCTCTACACGCTAGACGAACGCCCGTGCCTGCCCTGCACCGTCGCCGTCGCCCTAGACCAAATGATGCCGCGCGCCCCGTGATAGACATTGCCAGCGCTCGAGCTCTCCCATCACCCTTTTCTCTGTCTCGATACAGGTTGAGCATCTCCAGTACACCGGCTAGCCGTAGCAGTCCTTCGCTTGCCCTTTCGCTCGCTGGAAACGCCACGCCATGGCCGCGCCCTTGCAGCACCCCGCGGCACCCATCGACACTATAAATAGAGGCCCTCCCAGCAAGCTCTCCTCACACCAATCGACTCCCCTCTCACCACTGATCTTCCTCACCACCATAGCTCGTTCGATTGCCGCCGGAGGAGAAGCAATTTCAAGATCGGAGCCGCCGGGGGACGCAGCTCACCGTCGACGATTGGCGCCACCCCGAGCGCCGCCGCTGCTCCCAAGCTCTTCCCCATCTACTACACCTTCACCGCGCATACTGCCTGAGTCCTGCATCGGCCTGGTAGGCTCTCCGACCCCCTACTGCCGCCGTGACCTCGTCGGAATCCCGTCGGTGACGACGACGCTCACCCGCCGTCGATCCTCTTTCTAATCCTACGGTCGAGATAGAAAATACCGCTTCCGCGTTTAAAGAGGCGCCGACAGGTGGCCCCCACCCTGTCAGCGCGGCCCGAGCGCGCCCGACGCGTGTTGGGCTGCGAAGTGCTGCCGAATTTTGTTTCGGCCCAATAACCTTTCCCGCCGAAGCCCACAAATTCAAATCTAGTTTATTCTTTATTCAAACTTTGCTCTGCTGAATGTTTAGTAAAATTTGAATAATTTGAATTCTACCAAACCAAATCTAGCAAACTTTATACCGTTGGAAAGCCCATGAATTTATCTATCCAATGCCACTGGCCCCATCCCCATTTTCTTTGTAGATTTAATTTGACAAAAAAGACAAAACAGGGACTTTTGCACATTCAAACTTTATTTAAAATTCAACCAGAATAGATTTTTAAGTAATTCCATTTCTAATAAATCACAAATGATGTCCTCTAATTGATTATGCAATAACATAGCCCTGTTGTTTGTATGATCATGGACTAGATCAAATAAAATGGCTATGTAGTCATTTCTAGAGCTTTTTAAAGGGGAATTCAAACTCAACCCTAATATGAGAATTACCTCTCATTTAAATTTTGATCCTAAGTACTAATAACCAGGGGGAATGACTTAGGCTAATGAACCCTTGAGAATTACTACTTAGAGATTTTAATTCATTTAAATGTTAAGTTTTAAAACTATGTGAAGTATAGCACTTCAATTAAATTGAACTCACATATAATAGATATGAAATGTTGACTTTGGGTCAACCTATATTTCATACCTTATTATTATATGAAGAGATTAAATCTTAATAAGAGGTAGTGAAAAGAAATGATTTCTTTAAAGACCTACCTACCAAATTTAACTTTGAGGAATGATGAGAGGAAATTATTTTTCTTTCAAATAAAGACAAATCCAATAATCCACCATGCCATGTTTGATTGATGATAGGACTAGTGTGTGAACTATTTTGAGTGCCTCTAGTTTAGTATGTGAGCTTGGTTTAGTATTTATACCCCGTATTCGTATATAGACGCTAGTAACGAGGAGTACCAAGAGGAGGAGGGCTACTCTCAGGAAGAAGAAGAGAACTTCGATAACTACCCAGCTCAAGGCAAGCTAACCCTTGCTGAAAACAAGTGCTTAGCTCTACCAGAGCAAAGGCATCTTTACCCTTTACTTTTATATATTACCTATCCCATGTTTTTACTTGCATTTGTTTTTGCTTATTTATTTCAAAGTACTTTTTGATTTATGATTTACTTGTCTGGAATAGAACAAGAGTATCAAAGTTAGCCTAAGCAAATAAAGCTAGATAGCACCCCCTCATGACTAGTTGCTATCGCTAAGAACTAAAATTGACTACTCTAGATGGGAACATTTGTGAAATGAACTAAAGTGAAAGATTTTGAAGGTGAATGTGACCTTGAGGAGATGGTGATTTTTGATAAAATAGATGATTGAGTTTGAATGCGATACCCTTCCAATTATACAAGTACCCCCACAATACCCGATTATGGGTAGGGCTTAACTAGAAGCTTGTGTATTTTAGTATGGGTTCCCTCCGAACAAACATCATAGGGGTTACTGCTGCGGCTGCCTCCGTTACTTGTGGATTGATGTTGAAATGAGGTGAATGTACGGCCCAAGCCCTATGCGGTTCCCGGGTTAATCCGCGGTTTCCACCGGGAGGCCAAGCTCATGGGGAGAGGTGCTCATACTAGCTTATATAAGTGAAAGGTTTCGATTGATGATCCGCGTACTTGTGTTACGATGATTCGAGGTTACCCTCGACGGATGTAATCAAAAGTTGTGGCACAAGAGTACAACCTCTGCAGAGTGTTAAACCTATTCGAATAGCCGTGTCCACGGTTACGGACGATTGGAAAGGCCATACTATCTCCGTTATCATTAAAATGTTTTGATTCTAGAAATGAATGGTGGCTGGAAAGGTGACATTATGGTGATCCATAATGAGTTGTGGGAATGACACTAATGTTCCCACTTGAGTTAGTCTAGCACATGATAAGGCTTTACCAAAGATTTATGAAACTAAAACTTGGCTTTATGCAAACAAACCTAGAGCTTAGCACCCCATACACTTAATGAGTATTTATCTTAGAGTTAGTTTGCGAGTACTTTAAAAGTACTCATGGCTTTGCCCTGGCTATTCAAATGCCAGACTATGAAGGAGAGCACCAGTATCAGGATGACGGACAACTGGACGTCTACGATAACTAGGATCGTCTTCTAACGTCAAGCGTTACTCGTGGAATAGATCGTCCACTACTACTTCGCTTCCGCTACTATTTGTGATGTTGAACAATATATTCGTGTAATATTGGATCATGTGATCTATGGTTGTAAGACAATATGTGTTGTAATAAATGATGACCCTATGCTACTTACTATTATGTCTCGCAAAAACATTATTCCTGGGATTGCGATGTACGGCATAATAGGCATCTGGACTTAAAAATCCGGGTGTTGACAGATTTCTTCCGGAAGGTTCTAGAACATTATAGCGCCTTCCATAAATGCACCGGATCATTTCCAAACTTGGAAAGTGACTTCTTGTATATGAATCTTATTCTCCGGACCATTCCAGGACTCCTCGTGATGTCCTGGATCCCATCCGAGACTCCAAACAACATTCGAACTATATTCCATATTTCATATCTACTTAAAACGACATCAAACCTTAAGTGTGTCACCCTACGGTTCAAGAACTATGCGGACATGATCGAGACCCCTCTCTGATCGATAACTAATAGTGGGACCTGGAGATCCATAATAGCTCCCACATATTCAACGATGACTTCATGATCGAAAGAACCATTCACATAAAATAACAATTCCCTTTGTCTCACGATATTTTACTTATCGGAAGTTTGATCGTCGGTATTGATGACCCACAAGTATAGGGGGTGTATCGTAGTATTTTCGATAAGTAAGAATGTCAATCCCAACGAGGAGCAGAAGGTGTTGACAAGCAAATTCGATGAAGGATTCACTGTAAATGCTCACAGACAAGTATTCAGGGGGTTTTGATGTAGCAGATGAATAAAGTACGAGTAAATAAAGTGTGAGAGTAACAATTGCAGCGAGTGGCCCAATCCTTTTTAGCACAAAGGACAAGCCGGTTTGTTTACTTATAACGACCAAACGTTCTTGAGGACACACAGGATTTTAGTCTAGTGCTTTCGCGGCATATAGCTAATTAATCTTCATTGTTTTGATAAGTGTTGTGTGGGTGAACCTATGCTAATGCACCGCCCTTCCTAGGACTAATACATACTTGTGATTATACCCCTTGCAAGCATCCGCAACTACAAGAAAGTAATTAAGATAAATCTAACCACAGCCTTAAACTCTGAGATCCTGCTATCCCTCCTGCATCGATATACCAACGGGGGTTTAGGTTTCTGTCACTCCGGCAACCCCGCAATTGGAAAACGAGTACAAGATGTATTCCCCTAGGCCCATAAAGGTGAAGTATCATGTAGTCGACGTTCACATGACACCACTAGAAGAATAACACCACAACTTAAATATCATAACATTGAATATTACTCAACCATAATTCACTACTAACATTTACACTTCACCCATGTCCTCAAGAACTAAACGAACTACTCACGAGACATCATATGGAACATGATCATAGGTGATATGATGATGAATAACAATCTGAACATAAACCTTGGTTCAATGGTTTCACTCAATAGCATCAATAACAAGTAGAAATCAATACCGGGAGAGTTTACCCTATCAAACAATCAAGATCCAACCCAAATCGTTACAAGCGGTGACGAGGTGCAGCGGTGGAGACGGCGGTGATGATGATGGAGATGATGGTGATGGTGATGGAGATGATGTCCAGCTTCGATGACGGTGACGATGGCGTCGATTTCCCCTCTAGGAGGGAATTTCCCCGGCGGATCTCAGCCTGCCGGAGAGCTCTTTCTCTCTCGGTATTTTCCGCCCCGCGAGGCGGGCTGTGACTCTTCGCGACTATCCTCTCGGAGTTTAGGTTTTCGGGACGAAGATGTACGCGAAGGAGAGGATGCCAGAGGGGGCTGTGGCCCCCCTCCCCACAAGGCGGCGCGGCCAGGCCTTGGCCCGCCCCGGCCTGTGAGGTGGGCTCACGGCGGCCCTCCTCGGCTCCTCCTTCTGGCTCCCTTCGTCTTCTGGAAAAATAGGATTTTTCGTATAAATTCCGTCAATTGTTGATCTTCCGAAATATTGCATTCTGACGGCGCTTTTTCCAGCAGAATCCTGACTCCGGTGCGCGATCCTCCAATAATCATGAAACATGCAAAATAAATGAAATAACATAATTATCATCTCTAAATATGAAATATATCAATGAATAACAGTAAATTATGATATAAAATAGTGATGCAAAATGGACGTATCAACTCCCCCCAAGCTTAGATTGCTTGTCCCCAAGCGAAACTGAACTCGGTAAACAGGACCACATGTTTATGGAGTGAAGAGTCGATAAATAAAATACGGACAAGAAGCATCATATTCATTCACACAAGACATTCTAGTAAACAACTTCCTCATATAATTCAACTTGAAACAAGTAGAAGGTAATCACAAATAAAGGTGCATAAGAAATCATAATTGGTGACGGCAAACTTCGTTCTTGGTCAGAGAACAATTAACAGATTGTACTTATCTATCGAGCAGCGCTCTCATGTTAAAGTTTATATGGCACAACTTGCATGCTCAATCATAATAATCTCCTCATAATCATTGATAACTTTCAAAGCTATATTCATTCGGATAAAACTTGTACTAAACAAGGAAGAGTAAAAGACATGATGAAGTAAATCACAATATAGATGGTTTGATCACAACAACTCAAATGCTTGCTTGAGATGGAGGGAAATAGGTTTACTGACTCAACATAAAGTAAAAGACAGGCCCTTCGCAGAGGGAAGCAGGGATTAAATCATGTGCTAGAGCTTTTTAAGTTTTGAAATCATATAAAGAGAGTAAAAGTAACATTTTGAGAGGTGTTTGTTGTTGTCAACGACTGGTAGCGGGTAATCTAACCCCCTTGTCAAACAAACTCTCGAAGAGCGGCTCCCATAAAGTTTTATTTTAGGTTGGCACTCCTCCCAACCTTTGCTTTCACAAACCATGGCTAACCGAATCCTCGGGTGCCTGCCAACAATCTCATACCATGAAGGAGTGCCTTTTTATTTTAGTTTTATTTAGATGACACTCCTCCCCTCCTTTGCTTTCTCAAGCCATGGCTAACCGAATCCTCGGGTGCCTTCCAACAATCACATACCATGGAGGAGTGTCTATTTGTAAAATTATGAAGGTTAATTAATCGGGGCTGGGAACCCCATTGCCAGCTCTTTTTGCAAAATTATTGGATAAGTGGATGAAGCCACTAGTCCATTGGTGAAAGTTGCCCAACAAGATTGAAATATAAAACACCACATACTTCCTCATGAGCTATAAAACATTGACACAAATAAGAGATAGTAAATTTTGAATTGTTTAAAGGTAGCACACGAAGTATTTACTTGGAATGGCAGGAAATACCATGTCGTAGGTAGTTATGGTGGACACAAATGGCATAGGTTTGGGTTAAGGTTTGGATGGACAAGAAGCATTCCCTCTCGGTACTGGTTTTTGGCTAGCAAGGTTAATTAGCAAGCATAAGAGTTGAGGGAAATAAACAAATATACATGTGATAGAAACAATCATACATCTTTCTTGTAAGCACAAACAATTTTAACCTCAGAATAATAAGCTAAGGAGCTAGCAAGAAAGAAAGACAATGAAACAACATATCTACATGTATTTCTCTTTTCTACTTAAACCTCAAAGTGTTGTTGCTATTGACCAATGCTAAGTTTGCCAAAACCAAATAGATTTACTCAATGCTCCCAAAGTGATACCAATACTAATAACAAGATCAATCATATAATAGAGATTGCAAACTAAAATAAGATGTGCAATATGTAAATGATAAGACCTCTCATTAATATTCCATAACGATAACTCACACCAAGGGATACATAGACAACCAACTAAGGAGAGATACTTCCACACTGCAACCCATCTTATATGATAACTTCCCTACTCATGATATGACACTACTTAATAGTAAAAAGTAAAAGATAGTGATGATGTGATACCGCGGCACTCCCCCAAGCTTGGAACAAACCAAGGGGATGCCAATACCGATGATGAATTACTCCTTCGGCGGTGGTGATGATGAATTCTTGACAAGTTTCTCAACAAGCTCCTGAAGCTCATCAATTTTGTACATGAGGTTGCGAATCATCTCCGAATTGTGCTCGACGCGGCTAAGAAGTATGTCCGACGGCGAGTCCCAACTCTTGGAGTTATTTCCCCACTCTTCAGCTTCAGGCTTCATCCTTCCTGCAGTGTTAGAACGATCTATATCCCAATTGCTAGGCAATGCTGCCTTAGGAGTCCTTTCAATTTGACTATTGTAAATTAGATTTCGGAAGGGATGGTAAGTGCCTGAAGAAGATGTCTTTGGAGCTAAGTAGTGACGTGGAACCCTTCCTCCGGTGCGAATTCTTGCGCTCCTCCTGGCACTAAAAGGGTTTTCCACCACCTCGATGCTTGCGATGGCAGTACGCGGGTACGCACGCGAGTCTTCCTCCACTTCTTCTTCATCTTCTGCCTTGACGCTCTCGTCCACCTCTTTCCACTCGGGATCTTGAATATCTTCATCCGAAAGCCCCTTGCCCTTGTTGTTGGAGACCATGGTGCTTCTAGATTGAAAACAGATCCTGGTAGAAACAGCTCGAAACAAAACACGTCGAGAAAACGATATACGGACCTCCAGGGGTCCGGGGGATTATATAGCAGGAATTTTTACGACACAAGGAAAGTACCAGGTCGAACCAGAGTCGGAGAGGGGCAACGAGGTGGCCTCCTCATAGGGCGGCGCGGCCAGGCTGGGGCCCACGCCGGCCTATGAGGGCACGCCCTCGTGCGTCTCCTCCACTCCGTTTCGATCTCGTAATTTTTCATATTTTCCAAAAACAGCAAAAACATTGTTTGGAAAGTAAAACGCGAACTTTTCATTACCAGTACTGTTACCTATTCAAAGTCGAATCCTGCCGGACTGTCAATTTGACCTTTGATGAAAGCTTCCGGAGTTTCCACTCGAATAACATCAACATCTTCATTATAAGAATCACCTGAGATATAATGCTTGAGTCTTTGTCCATTCACCACTTGTGAGGCATCGCCTTGGAGAGAGCTAATTTTAATTGCTCCTGCACGATACACCTCCTCAATGACATATGGTCCTTCCCATTTTGAGAGTAATTTCCCTGCAAAGAACCTGAGACGAGACCGATACAATATGACTTTATCCCCAATATTAAATTCTCTTTTGGTAATTCTTCTATCATGCCATTTCTTAACTTTCTCTTTAAAGAGTTTAGCATTTTCATAAGCTTCACTTCTCCATTCATCTAGAAAACTCAATTGTAGCAATCTCTTCTTACCGGCAAGTTTAGGATCTTTATTTAGTTCTCTTACAGCCCAATAAGCTTTGTGCTCTAGTTCTAAAGGTAAATGACAAGCTTTTCCATAAACCATTTTATACGGTGACATTCCCATGGGATTTTTATAAGAACTATAAGCCCATAGTGCTTCCTTCAATTTACTAGCCCAATTCTTTCTAGTTTTATTAACAGTCTTTTGCAAGATAGATTTAATCTCTCTATTTGATAGCTCTACTTGCCCACTAGTTTGAGGATGATAAGCGGAAGCAATTCTATGATTAATACCATATTTAGCAAGAGTTTTTCTAAAACCACCATGAATAAAATGAGAACCTCCATCGATCATAATATATCTAGGAACTCCAAATCGAGGAAAAATAATATCTAAAAGCATTCTTAAAGAGGTCTCACCATCGGCACTTTTTGTGGGTATGGCTTCCACCCATTTAGTAACATAATCAACAGCGACAAGTATATGAGTGTTACCTTCGAAGAGGGAAAAGGTCCCATGAAGTCAAATCCCCAACAATCAAATGGTTCAATAACAAGAGTATAATTCATAGGCATTTCATTGCGTCTGGAGATATTACCAACCCTTTGACATTCATCACAAGATAAAATAAACTTCCTTGCATCCTTGAAGAGAGTTGGCCAGTAAAAACCTGACTGTAGAACCTT
This sequence comes from Lolium rigidum, assembly GCF_022539505.1. Taxonomy (NCBI): domain Eukaryota; kingdom Viridiplantae; phylum Streptophyta; class Magnoliopsida; order Poales; family Poaceae; genus Lolium; species Lolium rigidum. The sequence goes on from NC_061509.1 coordinate 259,212,449, forward strand.
TTGCACGGTTCTATCTCCGGCGTGATGTCCTCTGATGACCCACAAGTATAGGGGATCGCAGCAGTCTTCGCGGGAAGTAAATCCCAATTTATTAATTCGACACAAGGGGAGACAAAGAATACTTGAAAGCCTTAACAGCGGAGTTGTCAATTCAGCTGCACCTGGAAACAGACTTGCTCGCAAGAGTTTATCAGTAGTAATGCAGTTTTATAGCGATAGCGATAGTGAAATAACGACAGCAGAGTAACAGAGACAGCAGTAGTGATTTTAGTAAACAGCAGGATTAAAAATACCGTAGGCACGGGGACGGATAACGGGCGTTGCATGGATGAGAGAAACTCATGTAACAATCATAGCGGGGCATTTGCGGATAATAATAAAACGGTGTCCAAGTACAAAGCAATCAATAGGCATGTGTTCCAATTATAGTCGTACGTGCTCGCAATGAGAAACTTGCACAACATCTTTTGTCCTACCAGCCGGTGGCAGCCGGGCCTCAAGGGAATCTACTGGATATTAAGGTACTCCTTTTAATAGAGTACCGGAGCAAAGCATTAACACTCCGTGAACACATGTGATCCTCACATCACTACCATCCCTCCGGTTGTCCCGATTTATGTCACTTCGGGGCCATCGGTTCCGGACAGCGACATGTGTATACAACTTGCAGGTAAGACCATAAACAATGGATATCATGATGAAATAATAACATGTTCAGATCTGAGATCATGGCACTCGGGCCCTAGTGACAAGCATTAAGCATAGCAAGTTGCAACAATATCATCAAAGTACCAATTACGGACACTAGGCACTATGCCCTAACAATCTTATGCTATTACATGACCAATCTCATCCAATCCCTACCATCCCCTTCGGCCTACAGCGGGGGAATTACTCACACATGGATGGGGGAAACATGGCTGGTTGATGGAGAGGCGTCGGTGGTGATGATGGCGATGATCTCCTCCAATTCCCCGTCCCGGCGGAGTGCCAGAACGGAGACTTCTGGCTCCCGAGATGGAGTTTCGCGATGTGGCGGCGTTCTGGAGGCTTTCTGGCGACTTCGACTTCTCCCCGTGCGTTTTTAGGTCGAAGGCAATAAATAGTCCGAAGGAGGGCGTCGGAGGCCGGCCGAGGGGGCCACACGATAGGGCCGCGCGGGCCCCTCCTGGGCCGCGCCGCCCTATGGTGTGGGGCCCTCGGGCCTCCACCTGGCTTGTCCTTCTGGCTCCGCCAATATTCTGTGAAAATAGGGCCTTCTGCATAAATTCCGAGGATTTTCTCGAAAGTTGGATTTCTGCACAAAAACGAGACACCGGAACAGTTCCGCTGAAAACAGCGTTAGTCCGTGTTAGTTGCATCCAAAATACACAAATTAGAGGCAAAACAATAGCAAAAGTGTTCGGGAAAGTAGATACGTTTTGGACGTATCAACTCCCCCCAAGCTTAGCTTATTGCTTGTCCTCAAGCAATTCAGTTAACAACTGAGCGATAAAAGAACTTTCACGAACACATTTGCTCATATGATGTATATATCCTCATGCTATGGCTAACACTTAGGCAGTTCATAATGAGATGCATACAAATAAGATCATCTAACGGCTATGTCAATCATGGAGAGGTACCAACAATTAATAATAAGAATCATGAATCATGTCTATAAGCAGGATTGCAATGTTCATAAGAGAGTATGATAAAGTGGTATCTCGCTTGCCCATATTTGATTAGCAAAACATAAATGCTCGAGCACCTCTCGAAGTTCATAGAAAGACTAGAAATAGTGATTGTCAAAGATAAAAGCATCAAAGTTATACCGCATTCAATCATATTTTGGGACAAGCATATTATACTAAGAATGACAGTTGTGCTCTCAAGATAGTGCTCAAAGAAAGAATGGAGACACAACATAAAAGTAAAAGATTGACCCTTCGCAGAGGGAAGCAGGGATTAACATGCGCTAGAGCTTTTCATTTTTAAGACAGGAGTAAAATTATTTTGAGAGGTGTTTGTTGTTGTCAACGAATGGTAATGGGTACACCAACTACCTTGCCAACCGGACTTCCAAGAGCGGCTCCCATGAATTATTTTCATGTTTATGTGGCACTCCTTCCAACCTTTCTTTCACAAACCATGGCTAACCGAATCCTCGGGTGCCTGCCAACAATCTCATACCATGAAGGAGTGCCTTTTTATTTTAGTTTTATTATGATGACACTCCCCCCAACCTTTGCTTACACAAGCCATGGCTAACCGAATCCTTCGGGTGCCGTCCAACAATCACATACCATGGAGGAGTGTCTATTTTGGTTAATTAATTCGGAGCCGGGAATCCCATTGCCGACTCTTTTTGCAAAATTATCGGATAAGCGGATGTGCCACTAGTCCATAATGAAAGTCCGTCAAGAGTAAATGACAAGGTTGAAAGTTAAACACCACATACTTCCTCATGAGCTATGAAACATTAACACAAATTGAGAAGCATTTTGAAGGTTTTAAAGGTAGCGCATGAGAATTTACTTGGAATGGTTTGAAATGCCATGCATAGGTATTTATGGTGGACACTTTGGAACAACTTAGTTTTTAGGTGTTTGGAAGCACGAGCAGCGTTCCCGCTCAGTACAAGTGAAGGCTAGCAATAGACTGGGGAGCGACAAATCAAGAGAGCAGTCACTGTCATAATCATGCTTGCGGCAAAATAAATTAACGGAGGCATAAAATTGATACAAGAACTCTGAAGCAATGTAAATCATCGAGGCTTAATCGACTTTTGTTCAGTCATATGCATGCGTGAGCACGTGCCAAGTCGATATAAATGAATCATTTAGAGGAGGATACCACAATGCCATACCTACTTATGAATAAAACAATGCAAGCAAACATCCATGACATGCTACTCATATTAATAAATTGGAGTTAAACATGAGAGATCATGAACTACTAGACTTTCTTAAATGACATATACCTCACATGAATCAACTAAGCATGCTCACATGGATGAGTATATGTACAAAAATGAAAACAAATAGAGTTCATACCAGCCTCTCACCACAATCCAATTGTCGTAGATCGTCATTATTGCCTTTCACTTGTGTAGCTTGGATAATATGAAATGAAAACCACGCTCCAGCCACCGAAGACCATTGAACTCATGATGAACTTTACAAACCAAAGAAGAACAGCAAATATTTTTGGAGTTTTCGAATTGGAAACAAGAACGAAAGGAAACAAGCAAACAAAGCAAAATCTTTTTGGGTTTTCTTATAGCAAACTAGCCATAGCGAATAAAGCGAAATAAATGCTAGAAACCAAAAAAAACAAATGATGAAGAGAAACAACAGAAATATTTTTGGTCTTTTTGGGTTTTAGGAAAGAAACAAAGCAAAAACAGGAAATAGCAAACTAGAAAAGTCACATAAACACAAAGCAGCAGAAATTCGTCAAACTTGACAGCAGTATAGTACTCGATTTTTAAGAAATTCTTCCACTGCTCAAATCGAAAATTGTTCAACTAATGAAAGTTAGATAACAACCTGGGGAACAAGCACAAAAATTGGCTTCGCAAAATACTGTTCTGGCTATTTTTGGGAATTTTTGCGGTAACAGTCCAGAATCTGTTTTCAGGCAGCACTTCCCCAAATATCATCTTCCTCTCATTAGAAAACCACTCAAACAAACTAAACAAGTATATACAAGTATCCAGCAACCATAATATGCAAAGAATGAGTGATGCCGGTATACCTCCCCCCAAGCTTAGGCTTTTGGCCTAAGTGGAGTTCAATCCCATCGTGGCCATGAAGTTGCATCTCCGTAGTACGACGAAGATGGATCATATTCCGGGTATGTGCTAGAAGAAGCACCCGGATACGTGACGGTGTAGTCGTAGGAGGGCTCGGCATCCTCGGAGTCATGCTGCTGGTGGAAGTCTTGTATCTTCATCTTTTCCTCCACCTCCTCCTTAGTGTGCGACCATGGTTCCCTGTCAATGCTGAACAAATCTTGCTGGGGAAGAGGGATTTCCTTCTCATCCCCGTCAGCAAACAACATTCTATAGACCATATTATCTAAAGTGGAATCAGCGGTAACAAAATGATGGCTTTTCATAGCAGTAATATCAAGCCTCCTAGGAGTTAATGGCACATCATTAGAATCAAGAGGAAGTCTTAAATGTGTTAAAATGCGCAATGCAATAGTTCCTCCAAAAATAGGCCCCCTGTTAGACAGGCGGCGAGCAATAAGAGAACCAAGATGATATGATGTCTGTCCAGTAAGTGCAGCATTCAAGAAAGCAAGATGGTAGCTAGAAATATTGCTAGTGTTCTCCCTACCAAGAATGCTAGTAGCAATGTAATAGGCAAAATACTTAATGGCGGAGAGTTGGATGTTTCTTATCTTGCCACGCTGAATGGTGCGACAATCATCATCGGTGATTCCTCGATAGAGCTCCAACAGATCCCGGGGGTTGTCATCAATCCTCCTTGCTATACCTACAGGGGCAATATCCAATGCAACACAAAATTCTTCCAATTCCATAGTAATAGGATTACCATAGATCTTGAATGCAACTGTCGGCCCATATTGCTTGTTGTGGAACTTGAAGCTCTCGACGAAGATTTTGGTGAGCATGTAGTATTGCTCCCTTTCATCTCCCACATAGGCGGCTAAGCCCGCCCTGTTGACAAGGGTGAAGAAATCATCCAATATCCCTGCATTTCTCAGAAAATCATAACATGGGAAGGACGAAGCATTAGGAGCCCCATTGACTTCTTCGGGCGCGAAGCTTGGCGCGATGATATCTTCATTGTAGGATCGCCTGAGTCGGGTGGCGGTCCGTGAGGGCCTTCCGGTGCTGGTTGTTCCTCTCTTGAACAATTCTCCAAAGTTGAAGTTCTTCATCCTCCTTTTCTGAAACTTTTCAACAAACAATATAAAATTTGATTTGGTGACATATAATCAAGGGGAACTACTATAGGAACTTGCTAGCGTGCTTATTATGCATCAAAACTAGTTTATACAACTTAGAACAAGCATGCAAGCTCACTAAACATGTTACCTACAGCAGCAAAATATTCAAGATATACTCAACCAAACAAAATTCTACTTGGATAATCGGAGGAGTCACATACCGGAGAGCAAATGTGCCAAATTTCAGACAGAAATCTAGGCTGAGCAAAGAGATCGAAAAATCCTGAGCTCTTGAGCAAAAACGTGAGTGAGAGAAAGCTGGTGTTGATTTTTTTCGGGAGAGAGAAGAGTCTGGGAGGAAGAGATGCTAAAGTGGGGCAAAGGGGGGCCCACACGCCAGGGTGGCGCGCCCCCCTTCCAGGCCGCGCCGTCCTGTGGGGTGCAACCCTGGGGTGCCCCACAGGTCATCTCCAGGTGCTCCCAGGTGCATTTTTGAAAAATAGGACCAACGGTATAATTTTTGTGAATTTTTGAAAACTTTGAAAAATGCACATTTCTGGGTATTAAGTTTATTATTACTGGCTAGAAAAAATTTTGAAATCTATAATTAACTAAGGAACTTTGCAAATCAAAAGTGCTACAGCAAGTAAAACAAGTGGAGGGAGAAAGAGATGTTGTTTACCTCCTCTATGCATATAAAAGGTATTCGTTAACAAGGTTGATCAAGTCTTGCCACCGAATAATTTTTACATAGCATAAGAAGAAATAAACCTCAAATCAATCATGTTACCTTGAATTGTATTGATATGGATCCAATCATAAGATTTTGATATCCTTATTTAGGCTCATATATAGGACAATCAATAGTTCCAATTTTGATAGTTCTCACATTAGAAATAGTATTGACTCCACATACTTTATCAATCCTCTTGGGAAAATAGACGGTATGCTCCTTATCATCAACATTGAAAGTAACCTTTCCTTTATTGCAATCAATAACAGCCCCTGCGGTGTTAAGAAAAGGTCTCCCAAGAATAATAGACATATTATCATCTTCAGGCATTTCCAACACAACAAAATCAGTTAGTATCAAGCAGTTATTAGTAACTTGAACAGGAACATCCTCACATATACCAACAGGAATAGCAGTAGATTTATCAGCCATTTGCAAAGATATATCAGTAGGTATCAACTTATCTAAGTAAAGCCTCTTATAAAGAGAAAAAGGCATAACACTAACACCGGCTCCCAAGTCACATAGAGCAGTTTTAACATAATTATTCTTAATAGAACAAGGAATAGTAGGTATACCTGGGTCGCCCAGCTTCCTCGGCACTTTGCCATTGAAAGAGTAATTAGCAAGCATAGTGGAAATTTCCTCATTGGGGATTTTCCTTTTGTTAGTAACAATATCTTTCATATACTTTGAATAAGGAGGCAATTTAATAGCATCGAGTCAAAGGGATTTGCAAGAATAAAGGTTTCATCCAATCACAAAATTTATTATAGTGTTCTTCTTCCTTTGATTTTAATTTCTTAGCAGGAAAAGGCATTTTCTTTTGCACCCAAGGTTCTCTTTCATTACCATGTTTCTTAGCAATAAAATCTTCTTTAGTATACTTTTTATTTTTATCATGCTTGTCAGGTTCATCTTCAACCTCTTCTTTATCAGAAGCATCATTCTTATCATTATCATTATTATTATGATGTTCATTACCACTTTCAGTTTCAGCATCAGAAATAGAAATACTATTAGGATCATTAACGAGTTCGAGAGGATTCTACAACATTTTTATGTTTCTTCTTCTTTTTCTTCTTAGAAGGAGCACTAGGTTCAATTCGTTGAGAATCTTGTTCAATTCTTTTGGGATGCCCTTCAGGATATAGAGGATCCTGGGTAGAGACACCACCTCTAGTTGTTACTTCATAAGCATGTTTCTCTTTAGAATTATTATTTAGCAAGTCACTTTGCACTTTAGTGAGTTGATCAATTTGAGTTTGAATCATTTGAAAATGTTTAACAAGCATCTTAACATCATTGGAGGTTCTCTCCACAATATCATGCAAATTGCTAATAGCTTGAGAATTTTCCATTAGATGATTCTCTACTCTCATATTAAAATTTTCTTGTTTAACAATATAATTATCAAACTCATCTAAGCATTGAGCAGGAGGTTTTGAATACGGAATATCTTCCCTAGTAAAGCGTTGAAGGGAGTTTACCTCAATCATGGATGAAGGGGGAATTATCTCACATATATCTTCTATGGGAGGTAGATTCTTCACATCTTCGGATTTAATACCTTTCTCCTTGAGAGACTTCTTAGCTTCCCTCATATCTTCATCATTCAATTCAATTAAACCCCTCTTCTTCAATATTGGCGTTGGAGTTGGTTCGGGTGTATTCCAATCATCATGATTACGGCTTATTCTAGCCAATAATTCTTCGACTTCGTCCGGAGTTCTTTTCCTGAAAACACAACCAGCACAACTATCCAAATATGCTCTAGATTCAATGGTTAGTCCACTATAAAATATATCAAGTAGATCATTCTTTTCTAAATCATGTCCAGGTCGAGCTCTGATAAGAGAACAAAATCTTGCCCACGCCTCAGGCAATTTCTCTTCATCTCCCTGGACAAATCTATAAATTCTCTGCAAAGCAGCATGTTGAGCACTAGCAGGAAAGTATTTTCGAAAGAAAACATCACGCAACTCAGTTGGATTTTTAATAGAACCAGGAGGCAAATTATTATACCAAGTTTTAGCATCATCCTTTAATGAGAAAGGAAAAATTTTAGTGACAAAGTAAGTATGCATCTTGACATCATCAGAAAACAAGCTACTCATAGAAGAAAGTTCAATCATGTGTTCTACAACACTTTCTTTTTTAGTACCACAAAAGGGTGCTTTCTCTACAATAGCTATATGAGATAGATCAAGAGAAAAATCATAATCTTTATCCTTAATGCATATAGGAGATGTGGAAAATTTAGGATTAGGAGATAGCTTATGTCTAACAGTATATTGTGTGAGAAACTTTTTAATTTTGCTTGCATCAGCAGTAGCATTGCATCTATTAATAAAATCATCATTAAGCTCCACATAATCTTCATCAGGATCATCACTAGAATAATCAAGTTCAGGTGAATTAACAGGTGTAGTGGCATTTTCATTAGGAGTTTCAGCATTTTCAATTTGTCTAGACCTAGCAATTGTAGCATCTAGAAAGGATCCCAATGAACCACTATCATCAAGCACAGCAGAAACATTATCAATATTATGAGAGTTTTCAGATTCAGCAAGTAGTACCGGCAAGTGAAGCTTGTGGCGGTGAAACAAGTTGACTTATCACGGATGGTGAATCAAGAGTAGCGAGGTACTCGAGTTGTACCTTTTCTTGTAGTGGATGGTAATATGGCGACTTTAGGATCGCGAGTTTTACCCATTATGGAGAATTTGCGAGTGAACAATATCAATCCAAGTGAACTTCCAAATAAAGCTATGCTCCCCGGCAACGGCGCCGGAAAACGATCTTGATGACCCACAAGTATAGGGGATCGCAGCGAGTCTTCGCGGGAAGTAAATCCCAATTTATTGATTCGACACAAGGGGAGACAAAGAATACTTGAAAGCCTTAATAGCGGAGTTGTCAATTCAGCTGCACACGGAAACAGACTTGCTCGCAAGAGTTTATCGAGTAGTAACGATTTTATAGCAATAGCGATAGTGAAATAACGACGAAGAAGTAACATAGACAGCAGTAGTGATTTTAGTAAACAGCAGGATTAAAAATACTGTAGGCACGGGGACGGATAACGGGCGTTGCATGGATGAGAGAAACTAATGTAACAATCATAGCAGGGCATTTGCAGATAATAATAAAATGGTGTCCAAGTACAAAGCAATCAATAGGCATGTGTTCCAATTATAGTCGTACGTGCTCGTAATGAGAAACTTGCACAACATCTTTTGTCCTACCAGCCGGTGGCAGCCGGGCCTCAAGGGAATCTACTGGATATTAAGGTACTCCTTTTAATAGAGTACCGGAGCAAAGCATTAACACTCCGTGAACACATGTGATCCTCACATCACTACCATCCCCTCCGGTTGTCCCGATTTCTGTCACTTCGGGGCCATCGGTTCCGGACAGCGACATGTGTATACAAATTGCAGGTAAGACCATAAACAATGAATATCATGATGAAATAATAACATATTCAGATCTGAGATCATGGCACTCGGGCCCTAGTGACAAGCATTAAGCATAGCAAGTTGCAACAATATCATCAAAGTACCAATTACGGACACTAGGCACTATGCCCTAACAATCTTATGCTATTACATGACCAATCTCATCCAATCCCTACCATCCCCTTCGGCCTACAGCGGGGGAATTACTCACACATGGATGGGGGAAACATGGCTGGTTGATGGAGAGGCGTCGGTGGTGATGATGGCGATGATCTCCTCCAATTCCCCGTCCGGCGGAGTGCCGGAAACGGAGACTTCGGCTCCCGAGACGGAGTTTCGCGATGTGGCGGCATTCGGAGGCTTTACGGCGACTTCGACTTCTCCCGTGCGTTTTTAGGTTGAAGGCAATAAATAGTCCGAAGGAGGGCGTCGGAGGCCGGCCGAGGGGCCACACGATAGGGCCGCGCGGGCCCCTCCTGGGCCGCGCCGCCCTATGGTGTGGGGCCCTCGGGCCTCCACCTGGCTTGTCCTTCTGGCTCCGCCAATATTCTGTGAAAATAGGGCCTTCTGCATAAATTCCGAGGATTTTCCTGAAAGTTGGATTTCTGCACAAAAACGAGACACCAGAACAGTTCTGCCGAAAACAACGTTAGTCCGTGTTAGTTGCATCCAAAATACACAAATTAGAGGCAAAACAATAGCAAAAGTGTTCGGGAAAGTAGATACGTTTTGGACGTATCATCCTCCATAAGCACTACCATGACATTTACTCAATATCTCTTGTTGTTCATATTCGGGAACACATCTTCGCAGAATACCATCCACTCCTTCTTTATATAAGTGTGGGTCATCCCAGAAATAATGCCTCAAGTCATAAAAGAATTTCCTCCTTTGCTTTGGGCTGAAAAGGTTGGAGGCAAGTACTTGGAAACAATAAAGTTAGCATAATCAGCATACCAAGGGCTATCTCGCGAGCTCACCTTTATTACAGCCAATTGTTCATTTGGAAAACTATCATTAACAGGAACAGGATTATCAGCACCTTTCCTATCTGCAATATGCAAATCAAATTCTTGCAACAGAAAGCACCCATCTAATAAGCCTTGGCTTAGCATCTTTCTTTTGCATTAGGTATCTAATTGCAGCATGATCAGTATGAATTGTAACTTTTGAATCAACAATATAAGATCTAAACTTGTCACAACCAAAGACTACAACTAACATTTCTTTTTCAGTTGTAGCATAATTTCTTTGAGCAGCATCAAGAGTTTTGCTAGCATAATGAATAATATTCAACTTTTTATCTTCTCGCTGTCCAAGAACAGCGCCTACATCAAAATCACTAGCATCACACATAATTTCAAAAGGTATGTTCCAATCAGGAGGTTCAACTATAGGAGCAGTTGTTAAGGCTTTCTTTAGAGTTTCAAAAGCTTCCTTACAATCATCATCAAAAACAAACGGTACATCTTTTTGAAGAAGATTAGTTAGAGGCTTTGAAATCTTGGAGAAGTCTTTAATAAATCTCCTATAAAACCCAGCATGACCAAGAACACTACGAATACCTTTAACATCCCTAGGATAGGGCATCTTCTCAATTGCTTCAACTTTAGCTCTATCAACTTCAATACCTCTCTCGGAAATTTTATATCCCAATACAATTCCTTCATTAACCATAAAGTGGCATTTCTCCCAATTAAGAACAAGGTTAGTTTCTTCACACCTATGCAAAACTTTATCAAGGTTCCGCAAGCAATTATCAAAAGAATTCACATAGACAGAAAAATCATCCATGAATACCTCTACAATATTCTCGCAAAAACCATGAAAAATAGCAGACATGCATCTTTGAAAAGTAGCAGGAGCATTACATAAACCAAAAGGCATGCGTCTATAAGCATAAGTTCCATAGGGACAAGTGAAAGTGGTTTTCTCTTGATCCTTAGTTTTAACAGCAATTTGTGAAAACCCGGAATAACCATCAAGAAAGCAAAAATGAGTATTTTTGGATAACCTTTCTAACATTTGATCAATAAAAGGCAAAGGGTAATGATCTTTCTTAGTAACCTTATTAACTTTTCGATAATCAATGCACATTCTATACCCTACAACTACTCTTTGAGGTATGAGCTCATCATTATCATTAGGCACAACGAGTCATTCCTCCTTTCTTAGGAACACAATGCACATGACTAACCCATGTACTATCAGCAATAGGATATATAATACCAGCTTCAAGAAGTTTTAATACCTCATTTCTTACCACATCCTTCATCTTAGGAATTAGACGACGCTAATGTTCAACAACAGGCTTTGCATCATCTTCCATATTAATGGCATGTTGGCAAATAGAGGGAGAAATCCCCTTCAAGTCATCAAGAGTGTAGCCAATAGCTCCTCGGTGCTTCTTTAATATTTCCAATAACCTTTCTTCTTCAAACTCTGAAAGCTTAGAACTAATCATAACAGGATATATTTTCTTATCATCAATATGAGCATATTTAAGATTATCAGGCAATGGTTTTAAATAAAAAACAGGATCCTCTTTTGGTGGTAATGTTGTACCTAGATCTTCTACAGGCAAGTCATGTTTAAGAATAGGTTGACGAAGGAAAATTTCATCAAGCTCATTTCTTTCTTCCCTAAAAACTTCACTCTCACTATTCTCCAAATGTTGCTGCAAAGGATTATTAGGAGCAAGAGCAATAGATGCACACTGTTCAACTCTAAAATCATTATTAGGCGAATCAGCTTTATAAGGAGTTTTGGCAAATTTAGAGAAATTAAACTCATATGACTCACCAGCAATTTTAGTCAAAATTTTCTCTTTCTTGCAATCTATAATAGCTCCACAAGTATTTAGAAAAGGTCTACCAAAAATGATAGGACAATACTTACTAGCAGCATAACCAAGTACCAAAAAGTCAGCAGGATATTTAATCTTACCACATAGAACTTCCACATCTCGAACAATACCAATTGGAGAGATAGTTTCTCTATTAGCCAGCCGAATAACCACATCAATATCTTCAAGTTCACAAGAACCAATTTCGTGCATAATCTCCATGTAAAGCTCATAAGGAATAGCACTAATACTTGCACCAATATCGCATAAACCATAATAACAATGATCACCAATTCTAACAGATAGCATAAGAACACTAGCTTTCTTAGACTTATTAGGATGTGAAACAATATTAGAAGCATCTTCACAAAAAATAATATGACCATCCTCCACATTTTCAGTCACAAGATCTTTAACTATTGCAACAGCAGGTTCAACTTTTATTTGCTCTTCAGGTTCTATAGGTTTCTTTTCACTTTTATTAACCGCACTATTTATAACAGAATACTCCTTCATTTTAGCAGGGAAAGGAGTTTTTTCAATATAAGCTTCAGGAATAACATGATCAACAGTTTCAATTACAACACATTTATTTATAGATGAATCAATTTTATCTTTATACGGTTCATGATACTTATCAAAGTTCTTCTTAGGCAATTCATAATGGGAGGCAAAAGCTTTATAAAGATTTGCAACAACTTGAGAATCAAGACCATAAGTAGCACTAATATTACGAAATTTATCAGTATCCATAAAAGCTTCAATGCATTTATAATCATATTTTATACCTGACTCTCTATCTTTGTCGTTCTCCTATTCTTCAGTATTCTCCTGGATCCGATTAAGAAGGTCCATCTTAAACTCTTCTTTGTTGCATGTAAATGATCCAGAACAAAAGTATCCAGCAAGGTCTTGTCTTGAAAAGAAAGTCCTGCATAAAAATTATCAATAATAATATTACCAGGAAGCTCATGAATGGGGCATTTGAGCATTAAAGACTTCAATCTCCCCCACGCTTGGGCAATACTCTCTCCATCATGAGGCCAAAAATTATATATGCGGTTCCGGTCTTTGTGAATTTCACTTGGAGGATAGAACTTAGAATAAAATCGGGGCACAATATCATTCCATTCAAGAGAATCCCCATTATCCAGTAATTTATACCAATGTGCCGCTTTACCAGACAGCGATATAGAGAATAGTTTCTTCCTCACTTCATCCATAGCAATACCTGCACACTTGAATAAACCGCATAATTCATGTAAGAACAGTAAATGATCTCCAGGATGGACAGTTCCATCCCCTGTATAGCGGTTATCCACAACACGTTCAATAATTTTCATAGGTATTTTGTATGGAACTTCTTCCGCACCTGGCGCCTCATCCACTACCTTTGCGGTAGTAGTAGATTTTCCAAATAAAAATTCAAGAGAAGATCTCTCCATAATGAATTATAGCAGCAGGCAGGAATAAAATCAGCACTAACAGTAAAAGTTTCCCTTACCAATTCCACTTACCAATAGCGCTTCACTCCCCGGAAACGGCGCCAGAAAATAGTCTTGATGACCCACAAGTATAGGGGGTGTATCGTAGTATTTTCGATAAGTAAGAATATCGATCCCAACGAGGAGCAGAAGGTGTTGACAAGCAGTTTCGATGAAGGATTCACTGTAAATGCTCACGGACAAGTATTCGGGGGTTTTGATGTAGCAGATGAATAAAGTATGAGTAAATAAAGTGCGAGAGTAACAATTGCAGTGAGTGGCCCAATCCTTTTTAGCACAAAGGACAAGCCGGTTCGTTTACTTATAATGACCAAACGTTCTTGAGGACACACGGGATTTTAGTCTAGTGCTTTCGCGTCATATAGCTAATTAATCTTCATTGTTTTGATAAGTGTTGTGTGGGTGAACCTATGCTAATGCACCGCCCTTCCTAGGACTAATACATACTTGTGATTATACCCCTTGCAAGCATCCGCAACTACAAGAAAGTAATTAAGATAAATCTAACCACAGCCTTAAACTCTGAGATCCTGCTATCCCTCCTGCATCGATATACCAACGGGGGTTTAGGTTTCTGTCACTCCAGCAACCCCGCAATTGGCAAACGAGCACAAGATGTATTTCCCTAGGCCCATAAAGGTGAAGTATCATGTAGTCGACGTTCACATGACACCACTAGAAGAATAACACCACAACTTAAATATCATAACATTGAATATTACTCAACCATAATTCACTACTAACATTTAGACTTCACCCATGTCCTCAAGAACTAAACGAACTACTCACGAGACATCATATGGAACATGATCATAGGTGATATGATGATGAATAACAATCTGAACATAAACCTTGGTTCAATGGTTTCACTCAATAGCATCAATAACAAGTAGAAATCAATACCGGGAGAGTTTCCCCTATCAAACAATCAAGATCCAACCCAAATCGTTACAGCGGTGACGAGGTGCAGCGGTGGAGACGGCGGTGATGATGATGGAGATGATGGTGATGGTGATGGAGATGATGTCCAGCTCGATGACGGTGACGATGGCGTCGATTTCCCCCTCCGGGAGGGAATTTCCCGGCGGATCTCAGCCTGCTGGAGAGCTCTTTTCTCTCTGGTGTTTTTCGCCCCGCAGAGGCGGCTGTGACTCTTCGCGACTATCCTCTGGAGCTTAGGTTTTCGGGACGAAGATGTACGCGAAGGAGAGGAGGCCAGAGGGGGCTGTGGGGCCCCTCCCCACAAGGCGGCGCGACCAGGCCTTGGCCCGCGCCGGCCTGTGAGGTGGGCCCACGGCGGCCCTCCTCGGCTCCTCCTTCTGGCTCCCTTCGTCTTCTGGAAAAATAGGATTTTTCGTATAAATTCCGTCAATTGTTGATCTTCCGAAATATTGCATTCTGACGACGCTTTTTCTAGCAGAATCCTGACTCCGGTGCGCGATCCTCCAATAATCATGAAACATGCAAAATAAATGAAATAACACAAGTATCATCTCTAAATATGAAATATATCAATGAATAACAGTAAATTATGATATAAAATAGTGATGCAAAATAGACGTATCAGGTATCTCCATACCTACTTCAACCTCGTTACTGATAAATACTCTTTACTCGTACCGTGATATGATATCTCTTGTGAACCAGTCACATGCTTGCAAGTAATTAGATATCATTCCACCGAGAGGGTCCAGAGTATATCTATCCGTCATTACGATGGACAAATCCCACTATTGATACAAGTGCCTCAACCCTATACTTTTCGAACACTTAATGACACCTTTATAACAACCCATTTATGCAGTAGTGTTTGGTATCATCAAAGCATCCATCTGGTGTAGGTGATTAACAAGATCTCATGGTCGAAGGATTAAGTTACTATGCATATTAAAGCTTGAAACATATGTAACTAAATGACTTGATCATTTGCTACGCTTATTATGGGTGTATGTCCATCACATCATTCACCTAATGATATGACCTTGTTATTAATAACATCCAATGTTCATGATCATGAAACTGTGATCATCTATAAATCAACAAGCTAGTTTAACAAGAGGCTTACTAGGGACTCTTTTATGTTTAGATAACACACATGTATTAATGTTTCCGGTCAATACAATTATAGCATGAGATGCAAACTATTATCATAAACACAAAGATATAATATTAACCACTTTATTATTGCCTCTTAGGCATATCTCCAACAGTCTCCCACTTGCACTAGAGCCAATAATCTAAATTACATAGTAATGTACCTAACACCCATGGCGTTCTGGTGTAGGTCATGTTTCGCTCTAGGGAGAGCTTTAGTCAATGGATCTGCCATATTCAGATCAGTGTGTACTTTGCAAATCTTTAAGTCACCATCTTCGATGTACTCGCGAATAGAATAAAAACGTAGCTTTATGTGCTTCAGCTTCTTGTGTGACCTTGGCTCCTATGCATTGGCTATGACACCCATGTTGTCACAATACATGGTCATCGGGTCCAACGCACTAGGAACCACACCAAACTCAGTATTGAAACACTTCATCCATATCGCCTCTGATGAAGCCTCCGAAGCAGCTATGTATTCCGATTCAGTTGAAGATTTCGCCATAACGCTTTGCTTCGCACTCCTCCAGCTTACTGTTGCACCATTCAAAATAAATACGTATCCGGATTGAGACTTAGAGTCATCCGGATCTGTGTTCCAAATAGTCGCCTGTTGCAGGGAAGCCCTGGCCGTCACCACCGTCGTCGCAGCTTCTGCATGTTGCCGCATTCGCCGCCGCTGTCCCAGCTTCCGCCGTCTTCAGTCGCAGCACTGTCGTCGCAGCCACAAACGGAGCTTCCTCCATCGTCGATTGCAGCACCACAATGCCAATTGACCATCCCTGGTAGCATGTACGGCCGACTATTGAAGCAACATCTACCTTCGTTTGCAGCTTGCGCAGCTAGCGTTTGCAGTAAGCAACATCGGCAGACCATGCAGCACCGGCGACCTTTTTTTGTAGCAGCGGTGACCAGCGTTTGTAGATGAAGAAGTCGTCGTTCGCAGCTCACGCAATTGACGTTTTCGGCAAAGAAGCCAAGCGATGGACGAGTATGTAGCACCGACGACCGTCATTTGTAGCAGTTGTCGTCCGAGATGTCGATTTATCGGCCGATTTATCGTGAATCGGGTGGTAACCGATAAGATTTTGGCATATCGGCCAGTTTATCGCTCCACCGATATTTCGGCCGATTTTCTATATGAGAGCCGATATTTCGTCCGATTTTCGCTCTCATGGCCTATATTTCAGTTGATTGTTAGAGAAATTTCAATGACATTTGGTATGGCAGTCGATATTTTCATCCTATGGTTTTGTAGAATTGTGCATTAGCTCAAATTTTCCATTATTATTGATTCAAATGCAAGGAATCAAGGTAGTACTTATGTGCAATGCTTAAATATTATATTTTGCATGGCATATTATAGAAAATTTAGTGTCGAAAATTAGGATTTACAAAAAAATAAGCTGATAAATGGCCGACCGATAAAATTGATTAATCGGCCGATAAGTGATTAATCTTCTTTTTAAGGCCGACCGATAAGTTAAGATTAACGATTTCTTGAACATTGGTCGTGCTTGTAGCATAAAACCATGGAGGAAGGGGCGGCGACCCTCTCCGACGGTGCGTGGAGATGCGGCGTGTGTGGGTGTGGAGGCGGATGCGCGGAGCAGCAGGCGCCGTCCCAAGGAAGGAAGATGACTATCGAGGAGATGAAGGCGTCGAGGTGGCCTAGCTCGGTGGAGGAGGACCGTGGTCGCCGCCGGAGGAGGGCAGGAATGAAGAAAGGCGCCGAATAAGAAGGTGGGGCGGGGCCGAGTCATCTTCAAGTCATTGTGTGGGGTGGTTGGAGAGAAGAGCGCGGAGGTAGAATATAGAGGTGGGGCCTGCAAATGCGGATGACAAGAGCGAGGCGTGCCTCAATCCTGGACCGCGTGATCGTCGCATCCAATGAACTGTGATCCGAAGGCATCGGGGTGTTCCAGCCGACCTTGTTGTTGCCACGCCGAAAGTTTGTTGTGTCACGCCTTATAGGTGTAGCCAGGGTGGTCGACGATCGTGTTGTGCCACACCGTTTTAGACGTGCTACACCACCAGCCCTAGGGCCTACCCCGGGAGCCCAAATTAGCTGCACACTACCAAACATCAGCTTTCTTAACCTAGAAAGGTGGAAGAAGCCGGCCGTACAAGTACATACTAGAACCGATTTCCTTGAGTTGGGTGACATTAAGACCACGCGCCGTTCACACCATATAAACCCGGGAACTGAACAAAGTGCGATTCATGGATCTTGATTTGTTCGTGCTCGTGGTAGGGAACACACACATGCAACGGCGGCGATGGAGATGCTCACGACGACACAAGTGGTTGGACAGTGGATTATGCCGTAGTACGACAAAAACCCCCGTTCACACGGGGCGGGCGGCTGTTCACACCTGCGAGGTGTCTGTTAATTTGCGGCGCCGGCGCGCTCTCTATTTATACCACCAGAGTTGCTCGACACTCTCCACCACAACGCCTTCTTCTTCCATCTCCTCCACCTCCACAGGGACATCGTGCTTGTGACTCCGTCGCATAACCATGTCCGGCAGCACCTGCGTCTCCTTGGCTCCCTCCTCGGTCGCCGTTGCGCCGCCGGCAAGGGCGGCGGACGAGATCCATTCCGACGGGATGATCACCATCCAAAGGTACGCCCGCCCGCAGTGATTATGTCATGTCCATTCTTCTACCTCCGGCCGCTGCTCTTCTTCTCTACGAACCATTCGGTCTCCATAGGATCCTCTTCTTCACTAGCCTATAATTGAGTAGTAACTGATTGCCTACGAATAATTCGTGTAGAATATAGGCTAGCTCGTCCGTATGCACGCATATTCTATTTCCCTTGCGAATCGCGCTACACATATTCTAACGGAACGCTGTGCGTGGCAGTGACGAGGCGCCCATGATCTTGGGCAAGCCGAGGGCGGTGGTTCAGACTTTGACGTGCCAGCGCCGGCCCCTCGGCGATGGCTTCGCCTACAGGAGGAGCATTGGCGGGTAAGCAACCCAATAATGTCATCATATTCTAATTAAGCTTAATGGCGACGAGATACTGGTAACATTAATTGTGAGCGTTGGTTACAATTGATTTCTTGCAGGCCTGAGTTGGAGAGTTTGGATCCTATCCTTTCCTTCGATGACTTTGAATGTATGTATACTCGCTCACTTCAAAATTTGATTGCCCTATAGATTTACTTAAAGTCAAACTTTATAAAATTTGGCCAAATATTTAGAAGAAAAATGTTAACATCTACAATATAGAATTTATAATATTAGAATCGACATAAAGTGCATGTTCATATTATATGTATTAGGTATTATTGATGATGATATTTTTTTGCTCTATTCTTGATCAAACTTGACAGAATTTGACTTTAACTAGACCCAAAATGCGAAGTAAAAAAAAAGACGGAGTAAGGACGACCATTGATCCAAATTTTGTACACCATTTAATTCCCATCGAAACTCACAAATCCACCTGCTATAACTATGACAACACTCATCAAGCTATGATGCTAGGCCAACTAAGAGCAATTCCAATAGTATAGCCAACTGCTGGCTATAAGAAGATGCCATATTATTTGTAGTCATCTTATAGTTAATATGTATAATAGTTGGCTATAAGAATGAAGCACTTTACTAACATATGGCCCATCTTTCACTCTCACAAAGTGCCTAGGAGCACGTGCAAGAACTGGCTATTGCATAGTAGCCCACCTCCCTTCTCTCTCCTCTTCTCTTTCCTCCAACTCATCTAAAATATATTATTTAATGTCTTATAGTCAGCTGACTGGACTCTATTGTACTTGCTCTAAGAGCAAATATAATAAGTCCTAGCCAGCTGGCTATAAGGGTTTAAATAATATATGCATGCTTAGTTGGAGGAGAGAGTAGAGGAGTGGGCTCTCATGCAAGAGCCAGCTCTAGCACGTGCTCCTAGGCACTTTGTGAGAGTGAAATGTGGGCCATCCATTGATAAAGTAGTACTACCTCCGTCCCAAGGAATAAGACGCACGCGCATTCCAAGATGAACTTTGACCATAAAAATTGAGCAATACAATCTTGATTATATTATATGTAATTAGTATCGTTGGATTCGTATTGAAAAGCACTTTCAAATGTTGCTAATTTCATACAAATAATCTTTATATATTTGAAATAATTCTTGGTCAAACAAAAAACACGTAAAACGAGGATGCCTTATTCCTTGAATCGGAGGTAGTACATGATTATAGCTCACTATTATACATATTGGCTCTATGTTAGCAACAAATGACATGGCACATGGCTTATAGCCAGCAGCTGCCTATACTATTAAACTTGCTCTAAACTCCCCAAGAGCACCTAGCTACTTTGGTTGCATACGAGGCCGTAGTTTGTTTGGTTGCTATAAATTTGTGTCCCATCTGTCTTATGCTAAATGAAAATTTGTAGTTTTGCTTAAGAATAAACTATATCTTAGATTCAGGGAATTTTCAAAATAAAATCATATCATTGTTTTTGGTCCAAACATGATAAAATCTAAGATAGTTTGGGTTGGAAAAAAATTAATGAGAATACTACTCCCTCTGGTACAGTTTAACACGACACACTAAGTTTAAGGTAAACTTTGACCATTAGTTTGGTCAATAAAATATGAATTACATGTCTGCAAAAGCTATACCATTAGATTCGTATTCGTAAAAGGCTTTAAATGATATAGTTTTTTGTGACATATAGTTTATATTTGATTAAGCAGAATAATGGTCAAAGTAGTTTCTTAAACCACTTGTGTGCCTGTTAAACTGATCTGGAGGAAATACCTTCCTTGCTGGCATGCCCATTTTATTAGCGATTTACTACCCAGCAATCAAGTACCAAAAACTACTCTACAGAACTTCAGTTGTGGTTATTAGTATTCTTAGATAGTAGTTGGCTATTAGTTAGTACTCTTAGAGTAGTACTCTTTCCACCTTGGTCCCAGAGAATTTTGAGGCGCGCCGTGTAAAACTGTGATGGAGGGAGTAACACATTTTACAAGTTAATACGTCCATTAATTCGTTTTCCATGCATAATAACCGAACTAACATCTAGACCTGACTTTATTTTCCAGTCACCGGTCCAGCAAACTTTGGTGATCATCCACACAGAGGTTTGTAATTTCTTTGTGACCATTCGTGAACACACATATGATTGACAAAATTTGATCTCATGTTATTAAGTTACTAAAGTGATGAATCCCTTAATTCTGATTGTACTTTGTTCCTGTTTTCCGCTGCCTCTTCAGGATTTGAGAGTCTTACCTACGTACTTGAGGTATTAATCAATAGACTTCTCCTTTCACGTTTTAGCTGAACATGAAGACTGAATTTTCCTCCTTTGTGTTTCTCCCAGGGCAGCATCGGTTTCCATGATTTTTCAGGCCACAAGGGAACCATCAATACAGGAGATGCTCAGGTTAGATTTCTACAAATCACACACCCACCTGTACACACCATTAAGCACAAAAACCACTATGTTCATAGTAATCTCCTTCACTCGACCCTGTTTCCATTCTGGTGTTGATAGTGCAAAAGGATGTATATATGCATCGGTTATGGTCCGAACCTTGATATTTACTATGAAATGCTAGAATTTGTTCCATAGTGAATATCAAAATGCTATCCTACAGGCCTACTGCAGTCCTATGAAACATGTTGCATTAGTTGTGTTGATCGTAAAATTTATTCAGATGAAAACATTCTAGTACCCCGTACTTATTTTTCCAGAATATATAGTTTCCCTGTGAGGCTCCATTGGTTCCCTTCTTTTGGAACGTGTAGCCTCTTAGCATTCCTATTCCTCTAGATGCATGTATATGGCCGTTGATTGATTCGTGGTTAACGTGGGTGCAGTGGACGACGGTGGGGCGCGGGGTGGTGCACGCGGAGGTGCCGGCCGGACAGGGAGTGCAGAGGGGGCTCAACTTCTGGATAAACCTCGCCGCCAAGGACAAGATGTATGTAGTCTACATTGCTTACAAGAAGATCAAAAGAACTGAATTTTATTACTAGCAATACTGAGCATTCAGGTCTTTTGCAGGGTGGCGCCAAGTTACCAGGAGCTGGCGAGCGTCGATATCCCCACAGTTGACAAAGACGGCGTGTCCGTCAAGGTCATCGTCGGAGAGGCCCGGGGCGTGTGCTCGCCGATCCAGACACGCACCCCCGTCATGTGCCTGGACATCACCGTCGGCCCCGGCGCGCACCTGCACCAGGCAGTCCCCGCCGGCTGGAGCGCTTGCGCGTATGTCATCGACGGCGAGGCCAGCTTCGGGCCGTCGGACCGAGCCACGCGCCAGCACGAGTGTGCCGTGTTCGGCGCCAAAGGCGACGGCGTGGACGCGCGGAGCGGCGATGCCGACGCCTCGACCAGGTTCCTGCTGGTGGCGGCGCGGCCGCATGGCGAGACCGTGGTGCGGGAGGGCTACTTCGTGATGAACACCAGAGAAGAACTGGAGCAGGCGATGGACGACTACCGGAACCACCGCAACGGCTTCGAGATGGCCGTCGGCTGGACCTCCGACCACGTCGCCAAACCGGCACAGTGATCGGTTCCAAGTGTTGTTGCAACGAAATTAAAGAGGGACTGGGACTAGCTAGCAGCCGGCTGCTCGTTCGTGCGATCGAGCGGCCTCCCGTTTGTTATGATCTTAATAGGGCTCCTCTCAATTCAATACAACAGATTCGATGCAATTTCTCTCCAACATCGGAGTTACAGGAAACAAATGGGAAACACAGATAATGATCAGTTTGTCGTCATCGAGGAGACTGTGCTTAAGGCTCCTTTAATTCAAAGGATTTTTATATCAGAATTGTGTAGAATTTAAATTTTATAGGATTTTTTTCTATAATACATGTTTCATTCATTTAAACATATCCTGTAGGAACTAATCAAATAGAAATCTTATAGTGCAAATCATATCTGAACAAAGCATGAGGTCATACCTCATGAAAAATTCTTTTGGCACAATCAAAAAGAAATTATCTTTTCATAGAATTCAACTAGTCATGATATCATAATTCTATGATTTTTCTATTAATTTTTTTCTATCCTATGAATCAAAGAAGCCTTCGGAAGTTGATCGCAAGGAGCTTGATCGAGGCTACGTCCTAGGCCTCATTTTGGGCCTTGGGCTGTAGACCATCGCAAGGGGGATTGATATTTCGAGATTTTTTGAAAATATTAATATTTATAATTTGAATAGTTTTAAAATTTGAAAAAATAATAATTTGAACTGTTTTTAAAACTGAACATTTTTATATTTTGAATATTTTTTGTAAAATTGTACCAATTTAAAATTTGAATAGTTTTAAACTTTGAATAGTTTTAAAATTTGAACAGTTTCAAGACTTGAACAATTTTTTAGATTCGAATCGATTTTTTAAATCTAAATAATTCTAAAAAAATAAAATTAGAACAATTTAAAAAATGAACATTTTTTAACCGAACGAATTCTGAAAATCGACAAAAAATCAGACAGAACCCAGAAAAAATAGGAAAAACAAGGCAATTAACCCCCAACAAACTGGGCGGAAAAAATTCACGAACCATGGGCTGGCCCACAAGACGAAATAGGGTCTGCGGCATGGTATCCCCGCCGACCTGGTCGGTGTATAGGGTTCGCCGCCCTGAAACAATGCTACATCGGGAACAAAAGAATATGCGAGATGTTCTTTATTCGAACAAAGGTACGGGTCTAGAAGAGAGGGGGTCCTATTTCCCGCTTTAAGCGCCCGCGAAGCTCGCTCCCGCCTTGAGACCTCCTATCGTGAGCCGTGCCGAATATAGCTCGATACCAAGTACGGTTTCTCTTGTTTTTTCTTCTTTCAGTTTAGATTTAAAAATGATCAAATTTGAAAAATGTTTCAATAGTAAACTGTTCAAAAATCGAAAAAGGTTCAAGTCCAAAAATTTCAAACATAAAAAGTTTAGATTAAAACTTGTTTAAATAAAAATGTTCAATTTGAAAAATGTTTGAATTAAAAATTGTTCAAAATTTTGAAAAATGTTCAGAATAAAAAAATACAAAACAAAAAAAATAGATTTAAAAAATTCAAATTTTGAAATTGTTCATATCTAGAAAAAGTTCAATATTTGGAAACTCGACCGAAAGGCTCAAAGCTATAAAAAGTCCAAAAAAATTTCAAAACTGAAAAAAATTGAACTTGAATTTTTTTCAAAAATAAAAAAAAAGGCCAGGAGGAACGCAAAACCAGTCAAAACCTGAAAAAAACCGAAATTATTCATGAGACCAAAGAAGCAGTAAAAGAAAATCGCTCAAAATGGGCCCAGCCCATCTAGCGCCCGCTTCGGGTGGTGAATAGGGTTCGCCGCCTGGAAGCCTTTGTTCTTGCGGCATTCCAATGCCCAAAGCCCACCAAACTAGGGGAGGCCCTATTCTCCGCTTTAAGCGGGAGTGAGCGTTGCTCCGCTTAAAGCCACATACGCTGGGCCTGGCCTGTTTATTCCGTTCTCTTTTTTTCGTGAGTCACACATTCACGGCATTGATTCAACACATTCAGGGCATTGAGTCGTACTGCTTCTGTTTTCACAACTCTGAACAATCTTCAAAACCGAACAATTTTTGAAAACGAACAAACTTCAAATTTAGAAAACGTTCAAATATGAAAAAGTTCCAAATTAAAAAATGTTCAAACAAAAAATTGTTCAAAATTTGAAAAAAAAATCTGAAAAATAATTCAAACTCGAAAAAAGGTTCAAATCTAAAAAACGTTCAGATTAAAAACTGTTCAAAAATAAAATTGTTCGAAGCTAAAAATTGTTCAAATTCAAAAAAAGTTCAAACTAAAAAAAAGTTCAAATCTAAAAAAGTTCAAACTTGAAAAAGTTCAAATTCGAATAATCTCTAAATTAAAAAAATTACAAAAAAACAGACCTGCAAAACCAGATACTGAAGGGGAAAACCAAAAAGAACCAAAGAAAAACCGAAAGGTAAAAAAAAGAAGAGAATTCCCTGCACACTAATGGGCCGGCCCGGACCTACCTCGCTCTGAGCGGAGCGCCAGATAGCGCCCGCTATGAGCGGAGGATAGGTTTCGCCCCAAACTAGCCCATTGAATATCCTATTCTTTTCCATTGATTCTCATGGCAGGCTAGCAGCAAAGCAATCAATGATACAAGGCCGTGGCCCGTGGAGCTCACTCACTTATCAAATTGTCTGACCACAAATCAAGCTTGTCCGTGAGCCATTTCAGTGGTTGTTGTTTATCGCGTCCACCCCGCCTGGCTGCCATGTCGGTCAAACAAGGAACTTCCCATGCCGGTTCGAAGAGTTGGAACCTCGAGGAACAACACAGCCATCGAGCTGACCTAGCACGTACGAGGTAGTTACCTTGTTGGGTGCGTGACTCGTTCTATACATGGACAACGACCTAGCTAATGATGTTCTTAACAAAGTTTCATCAAGGTAAAAGCTGAAAACCAAATCTGATCCCGGGTGCATATGCACCTGGTATGTATAAAACATATTTCTAAAATATAAAAAGATTAGAAATAAAATTTAGCATGTAGAGGGACATGTTCTATATATGCACATAAAGTTTCACATAAAACTAACAATTTTTGTACACTGTGTAAAAAAAACAAATAATACCTCGAAAAATAGACTATTTTAGCACCAAAGATTTGTCTTTTTTGCACAAGGCACGAAACATATCGATTTTTGCTGAAACAACTTTGTAAGCATGTAACATGTCAATATACACAAGGAATTTTTATTTGTATTTTTCTAACATTTTTAAATATGTTTAACATGCATTTTAAATAAAGGGTGCATATGCACCCGGGTGTAGAAACAGCAGTGTACTTTTCCCCTTTTGGAGAGACCAAACTGGATATGCCATCTCAATCGAGGTCCGCTGCAAACAAACGTGACCAAGAGGATATGTTCTCCATCATGCATGCCCCATACATGTTCGGTTTCCAACACTCTCGTCGCACCATCTATTCAGCGACACGGATATGGGCAGGAGTATATATTCACCCCTGGGATCATATTACCAGTTAATGCCACCCTCGTTCTGCAGCAAAATTTTCCTTGTGGAATATGTGGAGCATATTATGAACGTACACGTTGTTGATCAGTTGTAACCATCTGAGACTTACGCATGTGGTTGGTTTTTGATCAGCTGTTGCCATCGGTTTGCTGGATAGTCCAAAAGTCCATGGTCGGTCATGTGATGAACTTCCCTGGCATCAATGTCGAAAAGGATGCATGCCCGGTCTCGCTTGCTCGATCCCAGCAGTCGCAGCGGAGCTAGACAGATTGATAGGATGATCAATTCGGCGTGATCTACTCGATCGAGATACTCCACAGGCATTGCTAGTATGCGACGCAAGTGTGTATGCGTGAGCGAGTGTGTGTGTGTGTGTGTGACTAGATGCAGAGTCAGGCTGAGTTGATGGAGTAATGTTAGAGTTGACAACTTGAGGAAGTTCGATCGAGCTGACTGTTACTTACGGGTCGCCGAGGGAGTGTATGTTGCAGTTGAGCCTTTACATAGGTGGACACTCCCTGCATTGCAGGCAAACGGTCCTGGAGGTATAGCTAGGAACCCAGCAGATCATCATCATCGCTCGACCTAGCGTGTTTTTCAAGTGCAACCGCACAATCCTACCTAGGCTCCTAGCTGAACCACCTCCCCGAGTTATCCGGGTGGCCTAGTGCCGCGGCCCTCCGCCGCGCAACCACCTTAATTTCCCTACCCACGAATTCTGGAGTATTGCTGTATTGGGTCGTCACTTCATGTCACTCACTAATTTGTTCCGTTCATATGCTTGATAAACTATTTGCGGTTTTTAATCAGAATTGCTCCTATTATGCGCCATTTTCATATTTATGTTGTTTTCTGAAAATTATTCCCAAACGTATCACCAACGCTCTCTGTCCAAACAAGCATTTACTATTTTAATGTAGTGTATTATTTGACCATAATAGATTATGTGTTTTCATATATCTCTCATTTACAAACTCATTGGTGCATAGCTCTGAACTATCATAATTATTCACACGCCAACTTCATATTTCTTTGGCTATCAATACTACTATCACCATCCCGATAACATACATAAACGCTACAACATGAAAACTACAGAGTCAATACATTTCTTTATGAAGAGAGGATCATGGTTAGACATATAGAGACTGGTGTTTGTATTACCTATTTATCCATTAATTATTTTTAAGCTAAAAGGTAGGTTTTCTCACTGCATAATTTTTATTAATTTATTTTTTAAAGTTTGTATATAGAAGAGCTACAACTGCTAGAAAATTAAAACAGTAAAACTAGCATAAGCTAAGTAAGGAAAAGCATGCAAAATTCGGACTCCAGCATTGCATACAAGCATAGGAATTCTTATAAGCCTTGTGAAGGAGTAAAGCCAGTTTCTTTTTTTTAATGCTTATGACTCTATAGAGATGAGGCTCCACTTTTTTTAACATTCCCAATTATTCAGATTGCCGAAAAGACAATTATAATGATTTTCACATAGAAAGGTTGGTAAATGACTCATTTTAGACTGTTCACGAAGGAGATGACATGAGTTTTAGTGAGTAAATTAAATATTATTTGATACAATTGAACTAAATTTTATTTACAGTAAACTTGCATACTTTCATATAACTTATTTTAATTTAGAATAGTCTCAATGAATTTACATAGTTAGCACACTTAACCACATATGAAATATTGCAAATATTAATTGCATTATTCTTTGTATTGTAATACAAATTCCAAAAAACAACTACCTTGTGCTAATTTTAAATCTATTTTGTTCAAAAAAATATGTTTGTATCCTAGTATTATAGATATTTGCTAAAACTCGATCAAATTGTGTGTTGTCTCATTTTTGCAGCAGCATTGATATTTTAATATAAGTAACATTTGGTAGTATCAATTGAGTATAGCCTAAAAACTATTTTAGTAGTGGTTTCCAGTGTTTCGTTCGGTAAGAAAACTTATAGGGACTTCTATATGGTATACATTTAAACGTTAGCTTGACTCTTTACCATTTCTTTCATGGTCATACGTGTTTTACAAGTTATAGTATGTTCTAGAACAACCAAAAAAAATACATTCTGTGTACTTTATGTTGATGTATTCCGCAAAAAAAAAGATGTATTGTCATTTAAGCTAATCACCAATGATCATAAAAGTATCGTGGATTCTATAACGTTCTCCGAAGAATGAACTGTAGCTCTGACAGTAGTCGTATAAAGAGGAATGTTATAATGTGTCTTATAATATCATCAGTTATATTAATCACGAACTTGCGCATTATATGGACTCGATATTGATCTTTTATGCTCTTTGCAATACTTTTCGTGTAACATAACTTCTCGTGTCAGTTGCTTGTGAGAATAGTGTTGCAAGTTCTTTTTTTTTTTGCATCATCTGTGTTGCAACTTTTTTTTTTCTTTTTGCGAGATCTTGGTTGCAACTTGGGCTCCCGCCACTTGCCTAGTGAGCCCGGGAAGCGCAGGCCATGACGCCGTTCAGGCCTGTTGTTCTCCACCGGCGCTCCCGATAGCGGCCCCGATAGCTTTTTGGTGGCCGGGCGCGAAAATAGGTCGTACCGGCGCGGCTCAAACGGCGCCGGCCAATTTTGGAGCCCAATAGAATCGCCGGCAACCCCGTGCCGGCCCCTTCACCAAGGGCGCGAATCGGACGAGCCGGCGCCTCGCAAGGCTGAAAATTTCGGGTGTGGGAGCCGCCTGTCAGTGACGCCAGGGCGCCGCGCGGGATATTTTACCGCCACGACGCTGCGCGGGAAATTCTCCCGCCGCGACACCGCGCGGGAGGTTTCCCGCCTCGCCGGTGGTCCATATAATCCCTCCTCCCCTGCCTCTATAGTGCAAAAACCATAGAAAAATAGCACAATGTTCGATTCGTGGGACGAGGCAGCGCTAGAGACGGCCGTGTAAGTCATGGAAGCGGACCCGCAGCTCGTAGAGTACGAGGCGTGGGAGGAGGCGGTGCTAGCGTCGACCGTGGATGCCCACGTCGCGGACGAGCGGCAGGGCCAGGAGGCGGAGCGGCGGATGCGGGTGACCGAGGAGGCGGGACGGCGGCGGGTGGTGCGGCAGGAGGTGGTGCGGCAGCGGGAGGAGTCGGAGCGGCGGCAACGGGAGGAGGCGGAGTTACTGGAGGTGCGGCGGCGGGAGGAGGCGAGCGAGCGCCGGTGGGAGGCGCGACGGCAGAAGGGGTGGGAGGACCTTTTGCTGCGGCGGTCGCAGCGGGAGGAGACACGGATTCAGGAGGAAGTCTGCGAGCGGCGGCGTTTGGCGGAGCTAGGTCCGCCTACAGAGGCAGGAGTTGGATCACCGTCGGCGGCGGGAGGACCTGGAGCGGCAGCTGCGTCAGGAGGCGGTGGCCGCGGATAGATCCGCTTACTTGACGTTCGTGGCGGAGAGAGCAGGGGATTATCGACGGAGGAGCAGCAGAGAGAGCAGAGGAGAGACCACCGGAGAGAGCAGCTCCACCTCCATAGAGCCAAGTGGTCAGTAGGTAGTAGTCTAGAGATGAAGCAAATTTCATATGTCATCCGGGGTTGAGGAGTGAATAATGTTTTACTCGGATTTACCCGGAAATATTATTAATTTATTCCTCGATCCTGAATGACATTAAAATAAAATTTTAAGTAAAATATGTAGTTTGTGTAAAAAAAACTTCTATCGGGACCGCTTGTTTGGGGGTTCCGGTGTGAGAACAGCTCCCCCAAATAGAGGATGCAGTGTCGGCGTCCCCCAACGGCGTCCCTGCTAGCGCCTATTTAGGGGCTCCCGGTGGAGATGCTCTAACCAAGTTGTGAAAATTATCATTACCCGGGGAGCCTGCGTGCATTTACATCACCTGGTATTACTGCCACTGCAAGTTGCCAATCGGATCGGACGGGATGAGGTTAGGGCATCTCCAACCCCACGACTCAAACGGACGTGTTTGGTCGTCCGGTTGTGGTCGTTTGGGTCGACCTCCGGAGACGCGGATAGACAATATGTCCGTGGCTTTTTTTTTGTTCCCCAATGCTGTGAGACCCAAATTATTTCTCTTCCCCGTCGAGCCATACTACTACTAGTTGGGCAAGAACATGTCCGGCCAGCTCCGCCACGCCCCGTCGAGCCACGGCCCGGCAGCCTCCGTCCCCGCCCCCGCCCCGGCGACCTCCGCCCCCACCCCGCCACGCCCCGGCGAACTCCGCCGCGCCACGGGTCAAGCTACGGCGACCTCCGCCCCCGCCATGCCGTGGCGAGCTCCGCGCGTTCCCTTCCTGCCACGCCCTGGCGCGCCCCGGCCCAGGTCCGTCCCGCCCACGTCGACCTCCGCCCCGGCGAGCTCTGCTCCGGCAAGCCCCGCCCGCGTCGACCTCCGCCACCGCCCGTGCGTGCCCGCCTGTGGCCGACGCGGCCGGTGCCGCCCTCGCCCGTGGCCGACGCGGCCAGCGCCTCCCTCGCCCGTGCACGCATGTGCCCGCCCCCGTCAGTGGCCGACGCGGCCGATCGGATGGAGGCGCGGCCCCGTTCCTCGCCACGTGCACGGCCCCATCCGCCGCCGTGGGCGCGCGGCCCCGTCCGCCGCCGCGGCCCCTGTTCGCCGCCGCGCCTGAGGCGCCTAGGTAGTCTACGCTGCCCCGTTCGAAGCCGCCGGCGTGGCTGCAAGCTCGCAGCAGGCGCTGCCCCGTTCGACGTCGCCGGCGCCGCTCCAAGCTCACCGGGGGCGCGGAGCTTGTTTCGCCTCCGGTGACTTCCGGCAGGTGTGAAAAAAAGGGAGGCGGCGGCGACGGGTGCCTCCATGAGTAGGCGACGGCGGCAGTCCACGAGGCGAGCCAAACTCCGGCGGCCGTACCAACGATTTTCAAGGGAGAAAGGAGGACAGAGAGAGAGAATGCTGCGGGGTCTACTGGGTTGCCTTTGTCTCTCTGTCAAATGGGCCAGAATGCGTGTCCGGCCGGACAGAACGACCACAGATAGACGCCCGCTCGTGTCCGGCTCGACCCAAATCGCTCCCAAATTTGAGTCAGTTTTGGGTCAAACCGGACGCTGGGAGTATTCGCTTTTACGATGGATTGCCCCGCAGGATGCAGTTTGACCCTTCCGGAGTCCGTTTTTGGGTTTGGGTCTCCCGGTTGGAGATGCCCTTATCTGCAGAAGCGGTAGGCCCAGCGGTCACAGAAGAGGACGTAGTTCGGTATAGCCAGCCGATTGAGCCCATCTAACCGTATAATTCTCTTTAAAATATATTTTCGTCTTACTATATTAATATAACAATCACACGATACAACTACTAAGGCATCAGCACAATCACATCTAAGAGAAAACATGAAACATGAAAGAAAGAAAAGAGAAAGAAAGTTAAAAATGTTGAATCGACGAAAATGAAGGTGTCCGTAGCCGTTGCGCCTTCCGGGAATTTCCACCACGCTCCTAGCACTATAAAACGCCGCGTACCAAGCATCACATTTAAGAAGGAATACGACGACAACGACACTGCTACCCGGACAGGTCCTAGGGTTTCCCCCGGTACGCACAGGGACAAGGGAGGAGGCCTTGAAGGAAGGGTGGCACCCGCGGACGTCGCCACATCGGTGTCGGCCAGCACGACAGAGATTTCTCCCGTCCCTCGCAACCTTGCCCTGAGCGCTCCATTGTGCTCCACCAAGCTCACCGCCCACCAACGTGCGCCACCAGAGCTATAGAATCACCATCGCCGCCTTACCGCGGCCAACGAACAAAGGCCAGCGGGATCAAGGAGGATCTCGAGATCGAGGGGCAACAAGGTTGTGGCCACGCGTGAGGGAACCGCCTCCACCGCTAATGGCGGTACCCATCCGGACACGCCAGCAAGGGGCATATCAGCCCTCCTGGCCCGGCCGAGCACAAACCCACTTAGTCCATGCTCGTGAAGCCCCCATCGGGATGCTGCTAGACGTGCGCCTCCACCTCATCCAACCTCCGATCCGGCCACCTCCCCCGCCCGCCAGAAGCAGTCCGGCAGCGCCCACGCTCGACCCGCCCAACCCCAGATGAGCCCGTCGCGCGAGCACCTCGCCGCCCCGCCGCCAAGCAACCGTTCCATCGCCAGCCCGCCGCCCGCGGAGAACCGCGCCGGATCCTCCCAATCTGAGGTGCACCATCGCTGAAGGAGAAGGCCATGCGCCACCCCGCCAAGCGCACGGGACAAGCAGCTCCGCCACCGCCGGCATGCACCGACGGTGGTGGCAGAGGGGACATGGAGGAGCTAGGCTATGGTCGCCCTCCTGTCCCCGCGGGGACTGACAGCGAGGGCCGGGACGTCGGGGGAGGGAGCGGACGGAGGCGGGGAGGGCCTGGCGGCGGCTGCTGCGTGGGGGAGGAACCCTAGTCGGGGGTGAGGAGGCCCTGTGTCCAGAAAGGGGCCAGCTCCCGGCTGTACTTATCTAACCGTATAATCGCCTGTGCTCCGGTGTCCCCCCCCTGGCGAACGACGTTCAGGTGAAAAACACAAGGACGGTCAAGATTACCCGATACCCCTTCGGCGTTGTGTATAGCGGGCCGCGCGGGATTCATTTGTACGGTATTCTGTACGTATACGGGAAAGACGTGGCGAGCAACGTGGCAAGGGAGAGGAGGCGTCGGTGACGTGTAGTCGGACGTGGCGAGGGAGCGGAATCGTCGGCGATTATAAAAGGTTTCGTCCGGCACGCCCGCTGCCATTTCCCCCGTTCCCCATCTTCTCCCTCTCCCTCACTCCGCCAAACAACCCGCCTCCCTCTCCCTCACTCCGCCCGCCGGTAGTTTAGGTATTGTCGGCGATCCAGTAGATCCGTACGCGATGGAAGCAGGGGGAGCTGCCGCGGACGATGTGAAGACGGTGGCCGTGGTGGAAGTTGATCCATCGGAGCAGGCGGTTGGAGGGGAAAGCGGTGCTGGAGGGTCGGCGGTCGCTGCGAGGACCACCGCCGTGGAGTCCTCCATCATCGGGTCGGTGGTCGTCGGCACGGTGGTGGCGGCAACGGCCGATGTGGATGCGGGCGAATCTGCATGCGGTGATGCTGCCGCAGCCGTGAAGGTGGCGGCGGATCTTGTGGAGGAGGCTTCATCCTCGGCGGCGATGAAGACGGTGGCGGATCTGGTGGCTGCGCCGAGCTGCCGGCGACGTAAGTGAGGTGCGGGCGGACATGCGGATGGAGGTAAGTTCTCTGTCCCTTCTTTTTGCTTTCGATTAAGCGGGTCTACCAGGCTAGCATGGGTGCACGAGATGCATGGGGGAGTGCCTTGGAGATGAAAAAGACCTAGGAAGAACGAATGATTTTGTATGTTTTTTAATTGCTTGGACATCGATGGATCTTGGGCGTAGTTCTTTTGCTGCTAAAAGTATGAATAGGAATAGAGATATCTTGCTATGCCGGTTAATATGTAAGAAAGAAATAGTTGGTACCTATGATCGAATTTTTGTTGCAACAGAGATTTTTGTAGGTTTATATTGGGTTGTGAATGCAATAAATAACCTAGCCCGTTGTATTGATTCGTGATTGATGCTGGATATGAATTGCAATATGGGTTGTAAGTGAGAAAAATACCAGAATTGTTGATTTTTTTCCTGATTTATGCTAGTTATGAGTTGCAATGTGGGTTACAAGTAACATTTGGTGACATAAGAATTAACTTAAAATTTAGTAGACTGACAATTATTGAGACAGAAAAATTAAATTGATCTCTTCAATGCTTTGTCAACTACATTTTAAAGGTTGATATCAGTAACTACATTTTATAGGTTGATATTGATATGTTGCCTGGTACAAATAGCTTGAAATTAGCAAAATTAGTGATACATAACTTGCTTGTATGAGGATACATGTTTGCAAAGTTATGATTGCCAAAGTGATGCAACTCCGTAGCAAATTTTACCACTCGTTGGGGGTTGTTCCTTTCTTATTTGTCAAGGCTAGGAAGTGAGGACTTATGTATTTTGTTTGCGGGTTGGTGAAGGGTCGAGGAAGCGGAAGCGCGAGGAGGAGGAGCTCGTGCCTCCTCCAATCCAGGAGGAGCTAGAACCTGTCCCTCCTCCAATCCAGGAGGAAGTACCTGTCCCTCCTCCAATCCAGGAGGAAGTACCTGTCCCTCCTCCAATCCAGGAGGTGCCTGCTCCAGGTCTGCCTGCTCCAGCATTGGCTGCTCCAGCATTGGCTGCTCCACATGTCCCTGATCCATATGCGGAGTTGGAGGAGTCAGATGGCTCCCTTGAGGTGAGCTTTACAGCTTTTAATCTACCCTTGCATGTATTTCATTGTGTTTGCTTTGTATCTGTAATTGTAACTTTTTGACACTTTGTTGTTCTCCAGGTATGACTCCCGGGATTCATCCGAGTTCGTGGACAGAGGAACATAGGTTCCTTCAAGAGGAAGCTACTTGCAGAAGCTGGATGCTCGGGGACCTCCCTTTCAAGAAGAGGGGGAAGTACTTCGTCCATGGCACAAGATGAAGCCTAAGGGTGGCATGCTTCGGAACCCGAGGCAGACCTGCGAGGAGCTAGCCCATGCCGGCACCTCGAAGCGGATAAGGGCGAGCATCAAGGGCTGCTGATGGTGCTTGCTATGGAGGATGCTGACTAGTTCTCGTGGACTGCCGATGATGCATGCTATGGAAGATGTGCTACCTTTGCTTTTGGTTAATGATGTTTGAACTTGTGTTGTAAGGTGTCTTGAACAATGTTTGATTTGGTGTTGAACATCCGCTTCGTGATGAATTACTTAATGTGATGTTGTCGGACCATCTAGTATAGTGATGGTCTTAATTAATTAATGTGTGTGAAACTATGTTCTCGTGATGAATTATTATTTAGGTGATGATGGTTAGTTCTGCCTATGATTTGGAGTGATGGTGTTTGCATGTATGTGCACATTGCATGCCGATGGTTGCCATCATCTCAAAAGTAGGTCGTAATTACAGGAAACATCCAACTTGTTCATGTCTTTATCTTGCTCATTGCCTATGTTACGACGGTGGAGATCATAATTTACATGATGTTTGTATGAAAAGAACTTTGATAGTTATTAATTTATCAATTTCTTGTGTCCACATTAGCCGAGACAAGCATTGCACGTGCAAACTTAGTAGCATGAGATCTTGGTTGAGATGAGATGGTTTGGTGATACGTCTCCGACGTATCGATAATTTCTTATGTTCTGTGCCATATTATTGATGATACCTACATGTTTTATGCACACTTTATGTCATATTCGTGCATTTTCTGGAACTAACCTATTAACAAGATGCCGAAGTGCCAGTTCTCGTTTTCTCGCTGTTTTTGGTTTCGAAATCCTAGTAACGAAATATTCTCGGAATTGGACGAAACAAAGACCCAGGGGCCTATTTTTCCACGGAGCTTCCAGAAGACCGAAGAACATACGAAGTGGGGCCACGAGGTGGCGACACCACAAGGCGGCGCGGCCCATGGGGGGCCCGCGCCGCCCTATGGTGTGGCCCCCTCGTCTGGCCCCCGACTCTGCCCTTCCGCCTACTTAAAGCCTCCGTCGCGAAACCCCCGATGCGAAAAATCACGATACGGAAAACCTTACCGAGACGCCGCCGCCGCCGATCCCATCTCGGGGGATTACGGAGATCTCCTCCGGCACCCCGCCGGAGAGGGGATTCATCTCCCGGGAGGACTCTACACCGCCATGGTCGCCTCCGGAGTGATGAGTGAGTAGTTCACCCCTGGACTATGGGTCCATAGCAGTAGCTAGATGGTTGTCTTCTCCTCATTGTGCTTCATTGTTGGATCTTGTGAGCTGCCTAACATGATCAAGATCATCTATCCGTAATTCTATATGTTGTGTTTGTCGGGATCCGATGGATAGAGAATACCATGTCATGTTAATTATCAAGTTATTACATATGTGTTGTTTATGATCTTGCATGCTCTCCGTTATTAGTAGAGGCTCTGGCCAAGTTTTTACTTTTAACTCCAAGAGGGAGTATTTATGCTCGATAGTGGGTTCATGCCTGCATTGACACCTGGGACAGTGACAGAAAGTTCTTAGGTTGTGTTGTGCTGTTGCCACTAGGGATAAAACAGTGTTATCACCCGATTTTGGCCAAATCAGGAGATGGGCCGTAAGTGAAGATGGGCTTTGAAAGACTACATATGGAGCATCTTTGAAGCGGCTTTGTGCTAGGAGTTTGGGCTAGTTAGCCCGTGTATCTTAAAAATAGTAGATTGTGTATCGATTTAGAAGTTAGAGTTTATCTCGTGCACGGTTTAGTGCACGCCCACATTAGAAAGTCCGCTGGACTATAAATATGTATCTAGGGTTTATGGAATAAACAACAACTCACGTTCAACCCCAAACAAACCAATCTCGGCGCATCGCCAACTCCTTCGTCTCGAGGGTTTCTATCAGGTAAGCGACATGCTGCCTAGATCGCATCTTGCGATCTAGGCAGCACAAGCTCCACGTTGTTCATGCGTTGCTCGTCTCGAAGCGCTTTTGATGGCGAGCAACGTAGTTATCATTAGATGTGTTAGGGTTAGCATTGTTCTTCGTTTAAGCATGCTTACGTAGTGCAACCCTTGCATATCTAGCCGCCCTCACACCTATCTCAGGTGTGGGGCGGCACCCCGCTTGATCATTATTTAGTAGATCTGATCCGTTACGATTGCTCCTTGTTCTACAAGGATTAGTTTAATATCCGCAATAGTTAGGCCTTACAAAGGGGGAGGATCCAGTGGCACGTAGGGTGGCGTTCGCAAGTCCTAAACAGGATGTTCCGAGGATCAACTTCATCTTGGTTTTTAGGCCTTGTTTAGGATCGGCTTACGAGCACCGTGCGTGGCCGCGAGGCCCAACCTGGAGTAGGATGATCCGATTATGCGGTGAAAACCCTAAATCGTCGTAGATCTAATTAGCTCTATCTTGATCAAGCGGGACCACCAAGTATTCGTGCACCCCGTACGAATCATGGGTGGATCGGCTCTTTGAGCCGATTCACAGGATAACCTGAGAGCCGATCGAGGCTCGTATTTAACGTTTACATGTATGCCCTGCAGGAAACTAAGCGAGGCATCCCCATCACCTTCCTGGCCCGGTATAGGTCAGGTGGCACGCCCTTGCACTTCGCATCGCCGCGTGTGACCAGAAGAGCATTGCGGGCCGTCGCTCGGAGGGGTCTCAGCCCGCCGCAGCTCTAGGCTCTTCCCGGCTCTACGGTGTTGACAAGGCCGCTGCCCGCCGGTGGGTTTTGGCAGTCAACACATTCTGGCACGCCCGGTGGGACAATCATCTACATCAACCACATCGCCATCTACATCTGAGATGGCGGAAGGCACGCCAGTCACCTACGAGGAGCTGCCTGACGAGCTCAAGAAGCAATACAACGAGATCAAGGCTACCCTCGAAGCCGACCTCATCGGCTCTTATCGCAGAACCCGTTCGCATGGCGTCAGGCGGAAGGAGTTCTCACCGGAAGGCGCACTCGATGAAGTGGACCTGTCTGTCCCGTCAGAGGAAAGCTGATGGCGAGACATCGGCTGATGCGACCGCGTTGCTCGTCCTCCCGACGAAGCCCAGTGCTCCAGATTTACACGAGGGGTATTACGATACCTTCATGAGAGGGCTTTGACTCAGCGAGTCGGCTAAGATTATGTTCACCACACGGTCTGCTTAGGTCCAACGGCGATCTAATGAACAGCGACCACATCGGCTACACGAATCCCAACAGAGCCGACGTACAAGTACAGTGCCTTGGCATAATGCAAAGCCGATATCTGTAGTTACCAGACAGATTCGGCTCGGGGGAGGCATATGGTCACCACCCCAGACAGATGGTAAATGTTAGCCGGTGGAAAATCGGCCAGTAAAAAAAAAGGGGGAGTTGCAAACGTAGCAATTACAGAAAGACCCAGTCCAGCGAAACATCATCTGTCTGTGAAGGCCCTACTGAAGAAACACACCAAGGGCGATAATGGCGTCGACACGGATGCGTTCCGCCTCAGCAATCTCAGCCTCGTCATCTGCGTCTTTGCCCGTCACCAGCTGATTGCTTAGGGAACGGATTTCAGCCAGATCGGTCTTCAGATCGGGCCGTGAGGCCTTTTGCTTCATCTTCAGTAGCGGGCAATAAGGGCCTCCTTGTCTTGGATGAGCCGTTTGGTCACCCTTACCCTCTCTTCAAGGTCCTCCAGCTCCTTGTGCGGGGTCTCGAGTTCGTCGCGAGTGGCGAAGTATCCGTCTTGGCGTCCGGAGCAGCCTTCTTCTCATTGAGCCGTCGACACTTCTCGGCAATGTCGGCTCTCAGCGGAAGTTGGGAGTGGCGAAGAGTAATCCTTTGGCGAGCCGTTTGTACCCTTGACTTGAAGGCCGACAAGGTAACGGCGGGCCAGAGCCTCACTTGCAGGGTCATCGGGAGATGAGACCGGATATCCTCGAAGATGCCTTTGGCTTCCTCGGAATTTTCAATCAGAGTCTCAGTCGGGGCAGAAAGCAAGTCTCTGAGACGCTGGAGTGGACCACGAACCATACTAGGGTTCGGCTCTCCACTTGCTTTGGAAAAAGCGGGTTCGATGGATTCTGGGTCGAACGCAAGCAAGCTCGAGAGATCACAACCCTGATAGGGTGAACAAAGTGAGTTCAGCAGGCAATGAGGGAATTGATGAAGCCAAGGAGGGAAGACGTACCTCTCCCAAGGAAGGAGGAACAGCCGACGCCGTAACAATCGGTTTCTCTGTGGACTCGGGTGGGTCAGCCACTTGGGCAGTCGCTATCGTCGAGGTAGCTAGATCCAGAGTAGCGGACGGCCTCGGGACCTCCTCAACATCTTCGCTAGAAGTTTCGGCGGCCTGCAAGAGGAAGTGATTAACCGATCCAAATGATAACAGGACAGCATGAAAGCGTGACCACGAAGGTAATTACATTTGAGACCTCCTGGCTTGATGAAGAGGCTCGTGGGTTCTTACGAGCCCTTTTGACACAGCGGTGCTTCGTGCGTAACCCCGATCTGGTCGGGGCCTGAGGAGCAGGGGTTTCGGTGATCGACCTTTTCTTGGAAGCCGGCGCTGGCGAAGCCGTCTGACTCCGGGTAGTGGACCTCTCGGAATCACCCGAGCTCGAGTCTCCCTGGCTGAGTTCTTCGGCCCCGCTGGAGGATCCTTCAGTGGAGGCCTGTAGGAAAGGATACAAGCATATCGTAAACAAATTCTTTGAAAAAAGCGGACAAGCGCCTACAGGGTCTGAACCAACTTACACGCAAGCTTTCCTGGGCCGGAGCTTTACGCTTCAGGGTTTTCCTGGCCGCTACCTTCCTCACCACCGTCCTCGCCTGAGTTGAGGCTCGGGGGCAACCGGCCCCGAAGATGCTCTGCTCTTGGGAGCCGATTTCGGTGAAATCGGGCCGACTGCGCATTATGACTTTCTTCAGAGGTGGCGAGCCCTGGCAGAAGAGAACCACTGGTGCCGGAGGAAGAAATTCGAAAGGGGAACCATCGGCTTGTGTGGGAGCCGGGCCATCTAGTTGCTGCTAGGAGAAAGATGTTAGGTCACAGACAATCACCATAAGACAGTTACAAGAAACGCTTAAGTGACAGTACCTGGTCCGCAGGGGGATCATACTCGGCGTCAAGCTCCTTCAGCAGCGGTCCTAGGGCCCTCCTGAAGACGTGGGTCTTCCACATAGACCACCAAGTTTCAAAACCATCGGTGGTGAAGGAGAAACGGAGGTCATGCGGAATTGGTATGGCCAAAGCGTCAAAGAAGGTATAACACCTCTGGGCCGTGAGGATGTCAGGCAGTTCAGCCCTACTTGCTGTCAGGTGGTGTAGGAAGAAGTGTGGAGGCACCTGGCCGAGACCAAGCTGTCGAGCCGCTACTACTGGTTGATAACACTCATAACCAGGCTTGATGATCCGGTTCGAGGTACTCATGCCAACAGGGAGGAAGCAAGGACGGATCATAAGAGAGTACAAGTGTTGTGTGCTGGCGTCATCGGCAAAGTCATCCAATCGGAAAGAGACGGGGTTTTCAAAATTTGCCGATTCGGTGTAAGGGTGGAACAGGGGGTTGTCCAAACCTTGGAAGAAAATCTTAAACCACCCTGCTGCTTCCTGGGGGATCAGCCTGCTGCCCGGGAGACCATACAGGGCTTGGCCGTAGCTGGTGCATCGAATTTCCTTTCCAGTTTCTGTGACGCCCCGGAACCGGTACCATGAGGATTCCAGCGATCCCGCCGAAATCCGCGCGATATCGATTCAGAGACGCCCTCCGACACGACGTGCGCGACGAATCACACACGTGATGCCAGAGGAATTAACACGAGCGGTAACATTACAACAGGATTACAATAGAGCCCACAAGAGACATATATTACAACAATGACTCTGACGAGTCAAGATACAAATACACAATACAAAGATCCAAATCATACAGAAGATCGAATACGTCCGAGTACGGACAAGATACAAATTGGACTAAGAGTCCTGAAGATAACCAGTGGCGTCCATAACCCCCGCCCGAGGCCAAGCCGGAAGGGTAACCTTGCTAACGTCGTCATCTCGTACTGTCAAAGTCGGGCCATCGGTTGCCGAAAAAAGGGGGAGGAGACAAAAGAAAGGAAGGCGAGGGTAAGTACCATTGGCACGTACTTGCGAGACAAGACCAGCTATGCTCGCTGGTGGGCGGTATAAACTTCACCCGGCTATATGTGGAGTTCAGCGGCAGCAAAGCTACTATCCAATAGAGACACGCTACAACATCCGTCTACTCAGAGAAGATAAGAGAGCGTACAAGGTAACAGATAAATACTACACAAACATAACTCAGCCAATGCGATCCCCCTTCGCCAAGAGGTATTGCAAAGGCACACACACTTTTTGAAAAGGTTTTATTAGCAAATTATTAGCAACAGGAAATAAGGTGTAAGTTGTTCTATGATCAAGCTATACAATTCCAAGTCGTCCATAACCGCGGACACGGCTTATCGATAAGATGTACACCCTGCAGGGGTTGCCCAAATGTAACCATACGCATGCTCGAACCCACTTACTACAGGTGGAGTCTCACAACAAGACCGTTCCCAATGCAAGAGAAAGTTTAAGGGGAGCCACCCCGCTAAGCTACCCGTGACGAAGTTCGGCCGTACTCCGATACGGACCCAGAGGTTTGTGTCAACGGCTAAGCTAAGTGTGAACAACACTGCTATCGCTAATCGTTCCACGATATGAGTACGTAACAGAATATTAACACCCGAAGGCAACGAAGTAAATCGTGCATCGTGCATATGAGCAAATAAAACCAAGGTTGTGGCTCCCAATAAACAGACTCGAGGAAAGGTAGTGGGTGATGGGGGTCCCACTCCCCCACGTACGGGTAGAGCGCTCAATCTCGGAACAGGATAACAAGAACTCGGGTCCTAGGGGACATTAGCAAGTCAAAGTTCCGATGCTTTCGCAAAGGGGCTCACAGATGCCTCTGCTTACAATTTTAGTTGTTAACAATTAAGTAAAGCATGTGTATCTCCAACAGACTAATATAGCATGTGATAACCTCCCAACAACCCAACATATCCCGATAACGGATCGAGATAAACAACAGAACCTAAACACGCCTACGACTCGCAAGGCTCAAACATCAAGCAACGGCTATGGTTAAGGAATGATATATATAGGATTATCATGGTAAACAAGTGGAATAGGACACGTGACTCGATAAAGAAGCGCAACATAAGGATAGCAATGCAAGGGAGAGAGTAAAAATAGGTGAAGAGAGAGGGCTCGCCTGTGAAAAGCTGCAAAAGAACTCGTCGGAGAACTCGTCGTATCTCGCATCACCACTTCGCGATCCTATCCGAGAAGAAGCAAATGCTACAATAAACAACAGATGCAAATCTTACAACTACGGAATAAGAACCGGCATGATCAACATGATATGCATGGCATGGCATAGACGGTGCAATGCAACTTATCATATTAATCGGAGTCGGAACCCCGGACAATCAAATTAGGTTTGGAGTTGCATTTCTACCGGCAAATTTAAGTGTTGGTTAGCATGGCATAGCATGGCAAGGATGAGCTACTTCAATATTAAACGGAGCGGGAAACCTTAGGTGGATATCCAAAATACTCCGCATATTATGTGAGGTGAAATGCACAAACTATCACGGATCAATATGATGCAATATGCAAACAGATGAATGGATGGCATATTCATATTCAGCATATTTTTCTGATCAATTTTCATATAAAATACTTTGCATTCTGACAAACGGTTTGAGAGATATGAATTTTACAAGATTCAAACATTTTCTGGAATTTTCAGAAAACAAAAACAGATAGGGGACGAACTGGGTTGGACCTGCGTTGTCCTGGGCCGGAACTGATCAGCTTGGGTTGGGCCGCACCGGGCGTTGAACTGAGATGGAGGATCTGGGCCGTGGCCCTTTAGTGGTGCCAGATCTGATTCAACAAAAAGATGGCTTAATTAGCCAGAAGTGGGAATTGAACCCAGGATCTCCACGTTTAGGCACAAGGAACAAACCAGCTAGGCTGCCACGCTGATCTTGTCACGAGTACTGCTACGACGCAACACGAACAATCAAAGGCGGGGACGAGCTTGAGCATCTGCAACCATGGCGGAAGATCTGGTCGGCAAGCTATCCGTCGAGGGAGGAGGAACCGGGACGAGTGCGAGGGCGTCGGGGGTGCGCCTCGCCATGCTGAACCAGAAGGTGGTGGAGCCAAAGCAAGGGGGTTACTGGAGCCTTGCCGGCGGCGAGGTCCTGCGGGAAAAACGACGGTCACCATTGTTGGAATGAACCAGGGCAAGATGGAGAAAAATAGGAGGTCTAGGGGAACGAGAACTTCACCAGCAAGCTGATGGTGCGGACGCCGGAGGCCGGGGAAGAGTGTGGCGGCCGGAATCGACGCCGGAGTGTCGCGGCCATGGAGGAGAAACGGCGACCTTGCGCTCGATTTACAGGGTATTAACTCGATTCCTTGCAGGGGGATGACGAGGACGACGAGCCGCATCTGATGGTGCCCTCGGAATGGTGGGGGAAGCCTTGGAGCGGCGGCGCCATGGTGGGGTGGAGAAGGTACTGTGGGACTTTTCCCCTTGGTTTCGTTCACAGAGAAAAGAGAAAGGGGAGAGGGGTGGCGGCGCTAGGGAGGAGGAAGAGGGAAGCAAACTAGGGTTTCCAAGATCTCGTGGTGTGGATTAAAAAGGAGGAGGGAGCAGGTGGTGGCGTCGGTGCGGTGGTGAGGACCACGGCCTCACGCCATCCATGTGCTCGCTTGGCCGGAAGAAAACGACCGGGGAAAGAAGAGTGTGCGAAGGGGTATGGGCCGGCGGAAAAAGAGGAGGTGGGCTGGAGGAGCTGATTTGTCTGGGGGAGAGGTAGAGATGGGCCACGAGGAGAGAGGCCTTTGAGAGAGAGAGGCCACAGCCCACAGCCCAAGGGGTTAGGGGTTTTGTTTAAATGAAAGAAGGGAGAAGATTTTATTATATAAGACATACGAGAGGGAAATGAAATAGATAAGGTTTATAAAATAATTTTATTTAGTAACAACATGGATGATATGATGCATGATGCCATGATGAGCACAAAAGAAAAAGAACAAGCAAAAATCTATTAGGGGTACTACCCGGGCCGTTACAATCGACACCACTAACAAGGAACCTCGCCCCGAGGTTCCACGTCAAGCCTAGGGGGAGTTGGTTAAACTATCGTGTCTTCTTGTACCATGTTGACATTCACCCGACCTCGAGGTGGAACCTTCTTCTGGCGAACTGTTGATCTTCTCGACACCACTAACAAGAGTTCTTGCTCCATGCTGACCGGCGACACCACTAACAAGAATGCTTGCTCCATGTTGATCGGTCGACACCACTAACAAGAAGTCGTTGTTCCGCTGTTGATGATGCACTTCTGTCGGATCCTCCGAAGATCGGACCTATTAGGTGAGGGGCAAAGATCGTCCAACCCACGTGGAAACCTAAGACTCAGAAAAACTCAGATAAGAGAGGAGACTCAAAACGCGCAAAGGTAAGATGAGAAAGAATTGAGGTAAGGAGAAAAATCAGAGCTAGTCAGATCTATCCAACGGTTTTAGAAAATAGTTTTCACACTAGACACAACGTCCGTTGGCAAAGTTATCCTACAGGCTGGACTAGTGGGGTACCGTCAACCTGAGCTCTGATACCAACTTGTGACGCCCCGGAACCGGTACCATGAGGATTCCAGCGATCCCGCCGAAATCCGCGC
Source organism: Lolium rigidum (assembly GCF_022539505.1). Classification (NCBI taxonomy): domain Eukaryota; kingdom Viridiplantae; phylum Streptophyta; class Magnoliopsida; order Poales; family Poaceae; genus Lolium; species Lolium rigidum. The sequence goes on from NC_061509.1 coordinate 259,256,238, forward strand.
GATATCGATTCAGAGACGCCCTCCGACACGACGTGCGCGACGAATCACACACGTGATGCCAGAGGAATTAACACGAGCGGTAACATTACAACAGGATTACAATAGAGCCCACAAGAGACATATATTACAACAATGACTCTGACGAGTCAAGATACAAATACACAATACAAAGATCCAAATCATACAGAAGATCGAATACGTCCGAGTACGGACAAGATACAAATTGGACTAAGAGTCCCGAAGATAACCGATGGCGTCCATAACCCCGCCTGAGCCAAGCCGGAAGGGTAACCTTGCTAACGTCGTCATCTCGTACCTGTCAAAGTCGGGCCATCGGTTGCCGACAAAAGGGGGAGGAGACAAAAAGAAAGGAAGGCGAGGGTAAGTACCATTGGCACGTACTTGCGAGACAAGACCAGCTATGCTCGCTGGTGGGCGGTATAAACTTCACCCGGCTATATGTGGAGTTTAGCGGCGGCAAAGCTACTATCCAATAGAGACACGCTACAACATCCGTCTACTCAGAGAAGATAAGAGAGCGTACAAGGTAACAGATAAATACTACACAAACATAACTCAGCCAATGCGATCCCCCTTCGCCAAGAGGTATTGCAAAGGCACACACACTTTTTGAAAAGGTTTTATTAGCAAATTATTAGCAACGGAAATAAGGTGTAAGTTGTTCTATGATCAAGCTATACAATTCCAAGTCGTCCATAACCGCGGACACGGCTTATCGATAAGATGTACACCCTGCAGGGGGTGCCCAAATGTAACCATACGCATGCTCGAACCCACTTACTACAGGTGGAGTCTCACAACAAGACCGTTCCCAATGCAAGAGAAAGTTTAAGGGAGCCACCCCGCTAAGCTACCCGTGACGAAGTTCGGCCGTACTCCGATACGGACCCAGAGGTTTGTGTCAACGGCTAAGCTAAGTGTGAACAACCTGCTATCGCTAATCGTTCCACGATATGAGTACAGAACAGAATATTAACACCCGAAGGCAACAGAAGTAAATCGTGCATCGTGCATATGAGCAAATAAAACCAAGGTTGTGGCTCCCAATAAACAGACTCGAGGAAAGGTAGTGGGTGATGGGGGTCCCACTCCCCCACGTACGGGTAGAGCGCTCAATCTCGGAACGAGATAACAAGAACTCGGGTCCTAGGGGACATTAGCAAGTCAAAGTTCCGATGCTTTCGCAAAGGGGCTCACGGATGCCTCCGCTTACAATTTTAGTTGTTAACAATTAAGTAAAGCATGTGTATCTCCAACGAGACTAATATAGCATGTGATAACCTCCCAACAACCCAACATATCCCGATAACGGATCGAGATAAACAACAGAACCTAAACACGCCTACGACTCGCAAGGCTCAAACATCAAGCAACGGCTATGGTTAAGGAATGATATATATAGGATTATCATGGTAAACAAGTGGAATAGGACACGTGACTCGATAAAGAAGCGCAACATAAGGATAGCAATGCAAGGGAGAGAGTAAAAATAGGTGAAGAGAGAGGGCTCGCCTGCGTGAAAAGCTGCAAAAGAACTCGTCGGAGAACTCGTCGTATCTCGCATCACCACTTCGCGATCCTATCCGAGAAGAAGCAAATGCTACAATAAACAACAGATGCAAATCTTACAACTACGGAATAAGAACCGGCATGATCAACATGATATGCATGGCATGGCATAGACGGTGCAATGCAACTTATCATATTAATCGGAGTCGGAACCCCGGACAATCAAATTAGGTTTGGAGTTGCATTTCTACCGGCAAATTTAAGTGTTGGTTAGCATGGCATAGCATGGCAAGGATGAGCTACTTCAATATTAAACGGAGCGGGGAAACCTTAGGTGGATATCCAAAATACTCCGCATATTATGTGAGGTGAAATGCACAAACTATCACGGATCAATATGATGCAATATGCAAACAGATGAATGGATGGCATATTCATATTCAGCATATTTTTCTGATCAATTTTCATATAAAATACTTTGCATTCCGACAAACGGTTTGAGAGATATGAATTTTACAAGATTCAAACATTTTCCGGAATTTTCGGAAAACAAAAACGAGATAGGGGACGAACCGGGTTGGACTCGCGTTGTCCCGGGCCGGAACTGATCAGCTTGGGTTGGGCCGCACCGGGCGTTGAACTGAGATGGAGGATCCGGGCCGTGGCCCTTTAGTGGTGCCGGATCTGATTCAACAAAAAGATGGCTTAATTAGCCGGAAGTGGGAATTGAACCCGGGATCTCCACGTTTAGGCACAAGGAACAAACCAGCTAGGCTGCCACGCTGATCTTGTCACAGATCTGCTACGACGCAACACGAACAATCAAAGGCGGGGACGAGCTTGAGCATCCGCAACCATGGCGGAAGATCCGGTCGGCAAGCTATCCGTCGAGGGAGGAGGAACCGGGACGAGTGCGAGGGCGTCGGGGTGCGCCTCGCCATGCTGAACCGAGAAGGTGGTGGAGCCAAAGCAAGGGGGTTACTTGGAGCCTTGCCGGCGGCGAGGTCCTGCGGGAAAAACGACGGTCACCATTGTTGGAATGAACCGGGGCAAGATGGAGAAAAATAGGAGGTCTAGGGGAACGAGAACTTCACCGGCAAGCCGATGGTGCGGACGCGGAGGCCGGGGAAGAGTGTGGCGGCCGGAATCGACGCCGGAGTGTCGCGGCCATGGAGGAGAAACGGCGACCTTGCGCTCGATTTACGAGGTATTAACTCGATTCCTTGCGGGGGGATGACGAGGACGACGAGCCGCATCCGATGGTGCCCTCGGAATGGTGGGGGAAGCCTTGGAGCGGCGGCGCCATGGTGGGGTGGAGAAGGTATCGTGGGACTTTTCCCCTTGGTTTCGTTCACAGAGAAAAGAGAAAGGGGAGAGGGGTGGCGGCGCTAGGGAGGAGGAAGAGGGAAGCAAACTAGGGTTTCCAAGATCTCGTGGTGTGGATTAAAAAGGAGGAGGGAGCAGGTGGTGGTGCGGTGGTGAGGACCACGGCCTCACGCCATCCATGTGCTCGCTTGGCTGGAAGAAAACGACCGGGGAAAGAAGAGTGTGCGAAGGGGTATGGGCCGGCGGAAAAAGAGGAGGTGGGGCTGGAGGAGCTGATTTGCTTGGGGGAGAGGTAGAGATGGGCCACGAGGAGAGAGGCCTTTGAGAGAGAGAGGCCACGGCCCACGGCCCAAGGGGTTAGGGGTTTTGTTTAAATGAAAGAAGGGAGAAGATTTTATTATATAAGACATACGAGAGGGAAATGAAATAGATAAGGTTTATAAAATAATTTTATTTAGTAACAACATGGATGATATGATGCATGATGCCATGATGAGCACAAAAGAAAAAGAACAAGCAAAAATCTATTAGGGGTACTACCCGGGCCGTTACAGTTTCATCCGGAAAGGTGCAGGTGGTCAGCGATGGGAAGTCTGGGATTTGGCTTTGGAAGTATAGTTGGGCCCACAACTGAATGAACCACCGAGGGCCGCCGGTTTTAAGCTGTCTTGCGGGAGAACGAGTTTGACGGACATCAGTTGAAGGGATCGATAAATTTCTCCAAGAAATAGTTTGCCTAGGCCGAGTTTTGTGCCTTTAGCAAGCTCATAGGCCGGGGAGAGGTAATTCTTGGTGGGAGCAAGTGATGGACCGCGAGAATATGAAGTGCTCCAGACGAGAAGTTCGGAAAGGCTGTGTGCACCCTCTCGTCACGGGGCCTTTGGTTTTCATATAGCGATTGAGATAAGCGCCCCGAGCCTGGTACACTCTTTTTAGAGGAGAGAGTGAAAGGGACCTTTGGCGGCTTAAAGGCAGAAGGGGCTGGGGATGCAATGTCTAGCCCGGTGATCATGGCCACGTCCGGCGGGGTCGGGGTCATAGGGCCATGACCAAACATGAAGCGGTTCGAGTGCATCGGACCAAAAGTAGCCGATGGTTTTCGGGATGTTCTCATTCTTCTCAAGAGGAGATAGCGATAATGACGGGGCATCGGCTATCCCTATGGTTTCCCAAGTGGCATAGTGGGATTTTGATACCCTATTGTACCATGCCACCCAACCTTCGGGAGGATTAGGCCGGGCTCGCGGGCGGTCGGCCCGGGAAGTCGGATCTAGGTTCCGGCTCACAAAGGGGATTCCGTTAGCTTCGCACGAAATTAACGGGGCGGGACTCTCGGAAGAACGAGGACCGAGGCACATCGAATTTGCGAGAGAAGGATGTGGCAGAAGGATGTCTGAAACCTAAATTAGTAGCGGAGCGAGGCATTAATTCAGGTGTTTGCTATTAATCCCATGTCAAGCCAAACGACGAGAAGAGGTTGAGGATTACCTTCAGTCCGGAAGCCGTGGTATCGGTATTGGATGACTCCGCCATGGCGTTGAAGGAGTTGGGGGCGGCGCGGTCAAGATCTGTGTAGGTGGTTGTGGATTGGAACTGCTCAGGCGGCGATTTGGGGATCTGACTTTGCCTTTTCAGATGGAGGTCGCGGGTTACCGTTTGGAAGGGTGACTAGGTCGACGTTGTCAGCGTTTTTTAATGATAGGGACCGATGCGAGGCCATCGGTTCTTTTTTGAAGGTTGTGTGACGTTGACTATCGGCAAAACCATTGTCTGGGAACACTTCTTCATTCACAAAGAAGGGTTTTTTATGAAGAGCCGATTGCTCCAAAGGAGCCGATTGCTCACGTAACTACTGGTGCTATGTCACTAATCCTCGCTGCCCTTGTCATTGACACGGAGGCGCTTCGCCGGCGGGTATCCAGTAAAAGAGGAGTCATTCGGCACAGCTTAATAAGGAGAAGCCTAATGGGGGATTTAAGACCATTGCGGTATCCAAGGAAAGGGTGCTAGATTATCAAGTTTTGCAAAAGCAAGGAGCAAGACGTCATGGTAAAGGGTACTACAACGGTTCTACCATGACATGACCCGATGAAAGGAGCACAATGATTTTGGAACTGTCAGTTCCAAAACCAGGGGGGCATGTGTTATCACCCGATTTTGGCCAAATCAGGAGATGGGCCGTAAGTGAAGATGGGCTTTGAAAGACTACATATGGAGCATCTTTGAAGCGGCTTTGTGCTAGGAGTTTGGGCTAGTTAGCCCGTGTATCTTAAAAATAGTAGATTGTGTATCGATTTAGAAGTTAGAGTTTATCTCGTGCACGGTTTAGTGCACGCCCACATTAGAAAGTCCGCTTGGACTATAAATATGTATCTAGGGTTTATGGAATAAACAACAACTCACGTTCAACCCCAAACAAACCAATCTCGGCGCATCGCCAACTCCTTCGTCTCGAGGGTTTCTATCGAGGTAGCGACATGCTGCCTAGATCGCATCTTGCGATCTAGGCAGCACAAGCTCCACGTTGTTCATGCGTTGCTCGTCATCGAAGCGCTTTTGATGGCGAGCAACGTAGTTATCATTAGATGTGTTAGGGTTAGCATTGTTCTTCGTTTAAGCATGCTTACGTAGTGCAACCCTTGCATATCTAGCCGCCCTCACACCTATCTCAGGTGTGGGGGCGGCACCCGCTTGATCATTATTTAGTAGATCTGATCCGTTACGATTGCTCCTTGTTCTACAAGGATTAGTTTAATATCTCGCAATAGTTAGGCCTTACAAAGGGGGAGGATCCGGTGGCACGTAGGGTGGCGTTCGCAAGTCCTAAACGGGATGTTCCGAGGATCAACTTCATGTTGGTTTTTAGGCCTTGTTTAGGATCGGCTTACGAGCACCGTGCGTGGACGCGAGGCCCAACCTGGAGTAGGATGATCCGATTATGCGGTGAAAACCCTAAATCGTCGTAGATCTAATTAGCTCTGTCTTGATCAGCGGGACCACCAAGTATTCGTGCACCCGTACGAATCATGGGTGGATCGGCTCTTTGAGCCGATTCACGAGATAACTCGAGAGCCGATCGAGGCTCGTATTTAACGTTTACATGTATGCCTGCCGGAGAAACTAAGCGAGGCATCCCCATCACCTTCCCGGCCGGGTATAGGTCGGGTGGCACGCCCTTGCACTTCGCATCACCGCGTGTGACCGAGAAGAGCATTGCGGGCCGTCGCTCGGAGGGGTCTCAGCCAGCCGCAGCTCTAGGCTCTTCCCGGCTCTACGGTGTTGATAAGGCCGCTGCCCGCCGGTGGGTTTTGGCAGTCAACAGACAGTGACAGAAAGTTCTAAGGTTGTGTTGTGCTGTTGCCACTAGGGATAAAACATTAGCGCTATGTCCGAGGATGTAGTTGTTGATTACATTACGCACCATACTTAATGCAATTGTCCGTTGTTAGCAACTTAATGCCGGAGGGGGTTCGGATGATAAACTGAAGGTGGACTTTTTAGGCATAGATGCAGTTGGATGGCGGTCTATGTACTTTGTCGTAATGCCCAATTAAATCTCACTATACTTATCATGTCATGTATGTGCATTGTTATGCCCTCTCTATTTGTCAATTGCCCGACTGTAATTTGTTCACCCAACATGCTTTTATCTTATGGGAGAGACACCTCTAGTGAACTGTGGACCCCGGTCCATTCTTTAATACTGAAATACAAATCTGCTGCAATACTTGTTTTTACTATTTTCTCTGCAAACAATCATCTTCCACACAATACGGTTAATCATTTGTTACAGCAAGCCGGTGAGATTGACAACCTCACTGTTTCGTTGGGGCAAAGTACTTTGGTTGTGTTGTGCGGGTTCCACGTTGGCGCCGGAATCTGCGGTGTTGCGCCGCACTACATCCCGCCGCCATCAACCTTCAACGTGCTTCTTGGCTCCTCCTGGTTCGATAAACCTTGGTTTCTTTCTCGAGGGAAAACTTGCTCGCTGTGCGCATCATACCTTCCTCTTGGGGTTGCCCAACGAACGTGTGAAATACACGCCATCAAGCTCTTTTACGGCGCCGTTGCCGGGAGCCGAAGAAAAGCTACACCACAAAGATTTCGACTCCCATGTCAACTACGCGCCGACAACTCTTTTTCCGGCGCCGTTGCCAGGGAGATCAAGACACGCTGCAAGGGAGTCTCCACTTCTCAATCTCTTTACTTTGTTTTTGTCTTGCTTTATTTTATTTACTACTTTGTTTGCTGCATTATATCAAAACACAAAAAAAATAGTTGCTAGCTTTACTTTATTTACTGTCTTGTTTGCTATATCAAAAACACAAATAAATTAGTTACTTGCATCTACTTTATCTAGTTTGCTTAATTTACTACTGCTAAAATGGCCAACCCTGAAAATACTAAGTTGTGTGACTTCACTAGCACAAATAATAATGATTTCTTATGCACACCTATTGCTCCACCTGCTACTACAGACGGAATTCTTTGAAATTAAACCTGCTTTACTAAATCTTGTTATGCGAGAGCAATTTTACAGTGTTAGTTACGATGATGCTTGCTGCCCATCTCAATAATTTTGTTGAACTATGTGAAATGCAAAAATATAAAGATGTAGATGGTGACATTATAAAATTAAAATTGTTCCCTTTCTCATTAAGAGGAAGAGCTAAAGATTGGTTGATATCTCTGCCTAAGAATAGTATTGATTCATGGACTAAATGCAAGGATGCTTTTATTGGTAGATATTATCCCCCTGCTAAAATTATATCTTTGAGGAGTAGCATAATGAATTTTAAACAATTGGATAATGAACATGTTGCTCAAGCTTGGGAAAGAATGAAATCTTTGGTTAAAAATTGCCCAACCCATGGATTGACTACTTGGATGATCATCCAAACCTTCTATGCGGGACTAAATTTTTCTTCGCGGAATTTATTGGATTCAGCATGCTGGAGGTACCTTTATGTCCATCACTCTTGGTGAAGCAACAAAGCTTCTTGATAATATGATGGTTAATTACTACGAATGGCACACGGAAAGAGCTCCACAAGGTAAGAAGGTAAATTCTGTTGAAGAATCCTCTTCCTTGAATGATAAGATTGATGCTATTATGTCTATGCTCGTTAATGGTAGGACTAATGTTGATCCTAATAATGTTCCGCTAGCTTCATTGGTTGCTCAAAATTCTAGACCACATCCTGCTAATGGTAATTCTTATGGTAGATATGTTTCACCTAATGAGGAAAAGATGTTAGAAATTGAAAGGTCCACCAAGAACTTTATGCAATCGCAGTATGAGCAAAATAAATTGTTTACTAAAACTATGAATGAGCAATCTACCTTGTTGAAGAAAATAGGAAATCAACTTGAAAATCTGAATATGGAGATTTCTGGGTTGCAAACTAAACTTGCAAATGCTGAAGACCGAATCTCATACATGTACGCGTCACAATCTTCTTTAATTAATAAAATGGCTGCTAAACCTGATGATATTGAAAATAAAATTGTTACTACAGCAAATGCCATCCAAGTTAGAATTAATGAGAATATAAGATTAATGGCTGAAGCTGCGTGCTAGGTGGGATAGAGAAGAAAATGAAAAACTAGCTAAAAAGGAAAATGTAGCTAAAGTTTGGACTATTACCACCACTAGCAATGCTAATGACTCATATGTTGCTGCACCTCCTACTATCAATGGTAAAATAATTGGTGTTAGCAATGCTTCTACTCCTAGTGCAAAGCGCGCAAAATTACCTGAAACCGCTAAAGCTACTGAAACTGCTTGTGATAAAACTGCTGAAATTTTTTCCAACCTTGGGGATGATAATCCCATTGCTTTAGATTGTAATGATTTAGATTTTGATGATTGCCACATCTCTGAAGTTATAAAGTTCTTGCAAAAACTTGCTAAAAGTCCCAATGCTAGTGCTATAAATTTGGCTTTCACAAAACATATTACAAATGCTCTCATAAAAGCTAGAGAAGAGAAACTAAAACTTGAAACTTCTATTCCTAGAAAGTTAGAGGATGGTTGGGAGCCCATCATTAAAATGAGAGTCAAAGATTTTGATTGTAATGCTTTATGTGATCTTGGTGCAAGTATTTCCGTTATGCCTAAAAAAGTCTATGATATGCTTGACTTGCCACCATTGAAGAATTGTTATTTGGATGTTAATCTCGCTGATAATGCTAAAAAGAAACCTTTGGGGAAAGTTGATAATGTTCATATTATGGTTAACAATAACCTTGTATCCGTTGATTTTGTTGTCTTGGATATTGAATGCAATGCATCTTGCCCCATTATATTGGGAAGACCTTTTCTTCGAACCGTTGGTGCTACTATTGATATGAAGGAAGGTAATATTAAATATCAATTTCCTCTCAAGAAAGGTATGGAACACTTCCCTAGAAATAGAATGAAGTTACCTTATGATTCTATTATTAGAACAAATTATGATATCAATGCTTCATCTCTCGATGTTACTTGAGTTACACTTTCGCGCCTAGGCTGAAGGCGTTAAAGAAAAGCGCTTATGGGAGACAACCCATGTTTTTACTCCGAGTATTTTTGTTTTATACTTGTGTCTTGGAAGTTTTTTACTACTGTAGCAACCTCTCCTTATCTTAGTTTTGAGTTTTGTTGTGCCAAGTAAAGTCTTTGATAGAAAAGTAAGTACTAGATTTGGATTACTGCGCGAGTTCCAGATTTCTTTGCTTGTCACGAATCTGGGTCTATATCCCTGTAGGTAGCTCGGAAAATTACGCCAATTTACGAGCATGATCCTCGGATATGTACGCAACTTTCATTCAATTTGAGCATTTTCGTTTGAGCAAGTCTGGTGGCCTAATAAAATCCATCTTTACGGACTGTTCTGTTTTGACAGATTCTGTCTTTTATTTCGCATTGCCTCGTTTGCTATGTTGGATGAATTTCTTTGATCCACTAATGTCCAGTAGCTTTATGCAATGTCCAGAAGTGTTAAGAATGATTGTGTCACCTCTGAACATGTGAATTTTTATTATGCACTAACCCTCTAATGAGTTGTTTCGAGTTTGGTGTGGAGGAAGTTTTCAAGGATCAAGAGAGGAGTATGATGCAATATGATCAAGGAGAGTGAAAGCTCTAAGCTTGGGGATGCCCCGGTGGTTCACCCCTGCATATTATAAGAAGACTCAAGCGTCTAAGCTTGGGGATGCCCAAGGCATCCCCTTCTTCATCGACAACATTATCAGAGTTCCTCCCCTGAAACTATATTTTTATTCCGTCACATCTTATGCACTTTGCTTGGAGCGTCGGTTTGTTTTTGTTTTTTTGTTTTGTTTGAATAAAATGGATCCTAGCATTCACTTTATGGGAGAGAGACACGCTCCGCTGTAGCATATGGACAAATATGTCCTTAGGCTCTACTCATAGTATTCATGGCGAAGTTTCTTCTTCGTTAAATTGTTATATGGTTGGAATTGGAAAATGATACATGTAGTAAATTGCTATAATGTTTTGGATAATTTGATACTTGGCAATTGTTGTGCTCATGTTTAAGCTCTTGCATCATATACTTTGCGCCCATTAATGAAGAAATACTTAGAGCTTGCTAATTTGGTTTGCATATTTGGTTTCTCTAGAGTCTAGATAACATCTAGTATTGAGTTTTGAACAACAAGGAAGACGGTATGGAGTCTTATAATGTTTACCATATGTCTTTTATGTGAGTTTTGCTGTACCGTTCATCCTTGTGTTTGTTTCAAATAACCTTGCTAGCCTAAACCTTGTATCGAGAGGGAATACTTCTCATGCATCCAAAATCCTTGAGCCAACCACTATGCCATTCGTGTCCACCATATCTACCTACTACATGGTATTTACCCGCCATTCCAAAGTAAATTGCTTGAGTGCTACCTTTAAAATTCCATCATTCACCTTTGCAATATATAGCTCATGGGACAAATAGCTTAAAAACTATTGTGGTATTGAATATGTACTTATGCACTTTATCTCTTATTAAGTTGCTTGTTGAGCGATAACCATGTTTCGGGGACGCCATCAACTATTCTTTGTTGGATATCATGTGAGTTGCTATGCATGTCCGTCTTGTACGAAGCAAGAGAGATCTACCACCTTCATGGTTGGAGCATGCATATTGTTAGAGAAGAACTTTGGGCCGCTAACTAAAGCCATGATTCATGGTGGAAGTTTCGAGTTTTGGACACATATCCTCAATCTCATATGAGAATAATAATTGTTGCTACATGCTTATGCATTAAAGAGGAGTCCATTATCTGTTGTCCATGTTGTCCCGGTATGGATGTCTAAGTTGAGAATAATCAAAAGCGAGAAATCCAAAATATGTGCATTGCAAAGACCTTTGTACAGGCGACATGGAGGTACCCCATTGTGACACTTGGTCAAAACATGTGCATTGCAAAGATCCAGTAGTCCAAGTTAATTAGGACAAGGTGCGGGCACTATTAGTATACTATGCATGAGACTTGCAACTTGTAAGATATAACTTTCATAACTCATATGCTTTATTACTACCGTTGACAAAATTGTTTCATGTTTTCAAAATAAAAGCTCTAGCACAAATATAGCAATCGATGCTTTCCTCTTTGAAGGACCATTCTCTTTACTTTTATGTTGAGTCAGTTCACCTATTTCTCTCCACCTCAAGAAGCAAACACTTGTGTGAACTGTGCATTGATTCCTACATACTTGCATATTGTACTTGTTATATTACTCTATGTTGACAATACCCATGAGATATACATGTTACAAGTTGAAAGCAACCGCTGAAACTTAATCTTCCTTTGTGTTGCTTCAATACCTTTACTTTGATTTATTGCTTTATGAGTTAACTCTTATGCAAGAATTATTAATACTTGTCTTGAAGTACTATTCATGAAAAGTCTTTGCTTTATGATTCACTTGTTTACTCATGTCATTACCATTGTTTTGATCGCTGCATCCACTACATATGTTTACAAATAGTACGATCAAGGTTATGATGGCATATCACTTCGAAATTATCTTTGTTATCGTTTTACCTGCTCGGGACGAGCGAGAACTAAGCTTGGGGATGCTTGATACGTCTCCGACGTATCGATAATTTCTTATGTTCTATGCCATATTATTGATGATACCTACATGTTTTATGCACACTTTATGTCATATTCGTGCATTTTCCGGAACTAACCTATTAACAAGATGCCGAAGTGCCGGTTCTCGTTTTCACGCTGTTTTTGGTTTCGAAATCCTAGTAACGAAATATTCTCGGAATTGGACGAAACAAAGACCCGGGGGCCTATTT
>NC_061509.1:259568501-259692461 GCF_022539505.1 Lolium rigidum
ACACTTTATTTTAATCCATCATTATTGTATAGTGTGTAAACATATTTTCTTTCTCAACTTAATTTGTAGCAACTATTTTTGGTCGTCCAAGTATGTTGTTTCTGGCTTTTCTTGACACTATTTACATGTGTTTCTATTCATTGTTATAAGCACCTTTGCAACTAACCCTAGCACCGCTCGAGGTTGACGCACTGCCGTTTGGTGGTCGTCAGCCCTGGTCCAGGAGACTTTAAGGCAGCCGTAGAGGGAAACCCCACATACTTCGCCTACTCTGGCTCTAGCTCCATCACCCTTGAGGTTGTGCGGGCGGCTTAGCAATGATTATCTACAATGACGCCAATGAGTTCAATGGCTCTGGGCTCCTCTCCCTTTGATCTCATCGCGGCAGCCACAGTGAGCGTGCTCCATCATCGCCAAATGGTATGTCGTGGAAACAACCCTTGGTAAAATCTCATACCCAGCTACATTGTTTAGTTCATCACATTATTATTTCTCATGTGAAAAACTTTAGGGTTGTGGGAATATCGAAGGGTTGTTTATGTAGTCTTCCCATCACGCTGACCTTCAAAATGCATATATGTTTGACATATGGGTCTTTTTCTAGGTTGTGTGATCAAGTTACATAAACTTTTTTCTAGAAAGATCAAAGAGTTATTTAGGATGCCATAATTGATCTCTCTACTCATATATATAGACAACCTGCTTCTATTTTAGTGTTTTATGCTTATGACTTGTATTGAAATAAATAAGCAGATTTATGGCTAACGGGCAAGGTAAAGAGACATCCAGTAAGGCAACAATGTATTTACAAATGTTGATATTGAAGCTAGGAAAAGGAAACACAACAAAATGGTGAATTCAAGAACTATTTAACATCAACTGTTGATATATTGCAGTGGTAGTGTTGAACGGATAGAGGAGTAAGAAATAAAACGGCAGGAAGTGTTTTAGTTCTTATGAAGACATTATTTCAGTTCCCTGGGAAACACACCGGTATACTACACAAGTATGAACTAGATAGCTGTAACTCTCATTGTACAGTAAACCGTTTAAGAATTGTTTGATGTAACAAGCTTATTGGGTTTCTTTTTAGCTGTTGCTATGAAAAGTATAGCTTAATCTGTACATATATGGTATTTTAACTTGTAGGGACAAAGTGGTAAGTGAGATTTCTGATTGAAAGAACACTTTAGAGAAGAGCTCCGACATGCGACAAATATCATTTACTGCTTTAAAGATGTCGCCTTATAACTATATCTTTCTTTACATATGTGTTTACTTCAGGTTGTTATGTTCATTCTCTTGTAGATAAGATATGTTTTACTCCGTAGTAAGTTATACTGGACCCAACAAATAGAACATGAATTTAGGGCTGAACATCATGTTATCCTGTTGAGTGGTAGCCCTCTTATTCTGCCCTGAACATACAAACCAATTTTGGCAGTGAGGGAGGTTCAAGAGCCAGAAGGGAGAAGATGTGGTTCCATGGATTTTATTTTTGAGGCATAAGTTAATGCAGCAATCGCAACCAACAAGTATGGGCATGATATTAATATCAAATCCGTCCGACCTAAAGAGTTCTCTAATTGCTTACACTCGGATATGTGTGATTTGGTAGATCCCAGGTCGGGTGGATACATCGAGGAGTTCTTATTGTTGCTTGGGCAGTGATCTGAGAGAAGTGTGAGGAGTGAATGTTTAGTCGGTTTGGATTTTTTTCTATCTTGATTGGGGATATGCAATTACGCAAACCCATATTTGCCACATTACGGGTGGTGGTTTTTTATGTTTTTTATGTACATGGCAGTTGTGATCGAATAAGTTATGTATGTGCCTCTCAATCGCAATGGAATACTACTTATTTCTGCTATAATTTACATATTCTCTGAAAGACCTACTATTTGATAAAGTACCATTTTGATACCAGCGCATGGCTATAGATGCATGTTGCGCACCACGGGTTAGATGAAAGTTTACGTGTAGTTATTCTAGAAACTTTATTTCAAAGTTGTGTTCTCTTAGTTCCATGCAAAAAAATTCCATGTATCATATGTTTCGTAACAAAGCATACTATTTATTTCAAAGATATGAATTTTTCAAATGTACTATGATTACTTCAGCAACTAGGAAACAATGAAGAGGCCGTTGCAACGCACGGGCATTCAACTAGTTCCTCAATAAAATGTGGAGTAAAATATGCTAGCACGCACTGGCAACACTATAATTTCCAAAAATTGCCTAAAACGCCATCTTTATCGATATACGATAACCCTCCATCGGTCCGGCCGTTCGTACTGTAGGTTTATCTGGGCAAGCTCATTGTTCTGCACTTGTTTCCTATCTTTCTTTTTTTTGGAGCAACCGGCAGGAGCACTGCCTTTTCATTAAAAAAGAGGGAACAAAAACGGTCCAGACTGTACAAAGAGAGGGCATTTTTAGCTTAAGGTGGTAAAATACCCAGAACCCACCATGAAAGACGAGCTACCAAAAAGAAAAACTAATCCGGCTCGGCCGGGATGACCGGGCCGAAATCATTTATAGCCCGATCCCTTTGGAGGATATCCTCGTTAGCGATGCTTGCGACCTCAAGGTAGGTAAGACGTTGTCCAGTGAAAATGCGCCGGTTTCGTTCCTTCCATGCGTTCCAAAGTACATATAAGAACCGGCTGCTGGTGCGTTTCTTTTCTTTCTGCGGCTTTTCCTTTATCATGTCATTCCACCAGTCAGATATGGATTGGAAGTCGAGGCATCGGTCACCGGAGGAGTCGCCATCCCAAGATTTGATAAGGTTCCAGACGGCCGCCGTGAACGGGCAGTTTCTGCAGAGGTGGTCAGCTGTCTCAGGCTCGCTGAGGCACAAGGGGCATCGAGGGTCGTGAGGCCATCCTCGGATGGCAAGCATATCGGCGGTAAGGAGCTTTCCATGAAGGGCTAGCCAACCAAATAACTTGCATTTGGGCTCCGCATGTGCCGACCAAATCTTCATGGCATCGAAGTGGGCTTGGGAGGCAAGGAATTGTGCCTCATAGGCGGAGCTAGCACTGTAGGTTGAAGTGGCATTAAGCGTCCAGTCGATGTTGTCCGGCAACTCGGGGGCAAGGTTGATGGAGTGGACGGCCTCCCAGACGTCGATATATTGTGCGAGCTGTTGAGGCGAGTTAAGGGACGCGGCAGAGCGGATCCAGTTGTTTTCACTTAGCTCTTTGGAGACCGTACGATTCTTCCTCGAGGCAATTTTGTAGAGGTCAGGCGCCCATTGAGATAGAGGGCCCCGAGCAAACCAGTTGTCATGACAGAATTTGGCTGTCTCCCCATTTCCAATGGTAACTTTAGTGGCGGCTCTGAAAAGGGACATGTCGGTGTCGTTGCATGGAAGCTTTGAACCAGACCAAGGGCGGTCCGGATCAGTCCACTGGAGCCAAGGCCATCGTAAACGCAGGGCACGTCCAGATCTCTCAATGTCCGGAATGCCGAGACCCCCGAGCTTCTTTGGCCTACAGACCGTTTTCCAATTCACAAGAGCTTTCCCCTGGGCGGCATGTTCGCCCTCTTCGCCGGCCCAGACGAAAGTCCTGGCAATCTTGTTGATCCTATAACGAGCCCATTTTGGCAGAGGAATAGCAGTGGCATGGTAAATGCCAGTTGCCATGAGCACCGTCTTCGCAAGGACGACCCTTCCCGGTCTCGCAAGGTTCTTGCCGATCCAACCCGGTAGCTTTCCGGCGATCTTGTCGATTAGGGGTTGTAGGTCCACCTTCTGAAGACGGCGGAAATGCAGAGGGAGCCCCAAATATTTTCCAGGGAAGCAAGCAAGCTTTGCGGGGAAGTCATTGAGAATTTCCTGAAGGTCCACGGTCAGCGCAGCGCACCGGAAAAATTTCCGTCTTGGTCATGTTGGTGACTAGTCCACTGGCCTTTCCGAAGCAGTCGAGAATGGAAGAGATGGCACAAAGACCCTCCTTACTGGGGTTTACGAAGATTCCAGCATCGTCCGGGTATAAAGAGATTCGGCAGCGGTTGGTCCTAGAGCGTATGGGACTCAGAATGCCCAATTGCGTGGCCGAGGCCAGGATGTGTTGTAGGGGGTCGATGGCAAGGATGAACAGCATGGGTGATAGCGGGTATCCCTGTCTAAGGCCACGGGCGTGGCGGAAAGGGGTGCCAAGTTCACCATTTAGCAGCACTCTGGACGTGGCCGAGGAAAGGGAAAGACACACCCAGTCCCTCCAAGCTTGGCCAAACCCCAGCGCTGACATGACGTCGAGAAGGTAAGCCCATCCTACGGAATCGAAGGCCTTGGAGATATCAAGCTTGAGGAATAGGCTCGGGGTCTTGTTAGCATGAAGTTCCCGTATGAGGTTCTGAACATGTAAGAAGTTGTCGTGAATGCTTCTTTTCTTGAGATGAAGGCGCTTTGGCACTTGGAGACGATATCCGGGAGCATTGGAGCCAGGGGATTGGCCAGAAGCTTGGAGAAAATCTTCGAAAGACTATGGATGAGGCTAATCGGCCTATAGTCTCCCACTGAAGTGGCCTCAGCTTTCTTGGGGATGAGGATGATGTTGGCGGAGTTGACAAGTGATACGTCCAATTTGCATCACTATTTTATATCATAATTTGCTGTTATTCATTGATATATTTCATATTGGGACACAATACTTATGTTATTTCATCTATTTTGCATGTTTCATCATTATTGGAGGATCGAACACCGGAGCCGAGATTCTGCTGGAAAAAGCACCGTCAGGACGCAATATTTCGGAAGATCAACTGTGGAAGGAAATTATACAAAAAATCCTATTTTTCAAGATGACGAAGGAAGCCGGAAGGAGGAGCCGGGAGGAGCCGGGGTGGGCCCACACCCTAGGGCGGCGCGGCCCGAGCCCCGGCCGCGCCGCCATGTGGTGTGGAGGGCCCACGACCCCTTTCGCCTCCTTTTCTTCGCCAAAACCTTCGTCCCGAAGACCTAAGCCAGAGGGGGTACCTCACGAAGAGTTACAGCCGCCTCTGCGGGGCGGAGAACACCAGAGAGAAAAGAGCTCTCCGGTGGGCAGGAATCCGCCGGGGAAATTCCCTCCGGGAGGGGAAAATTGACGCCATCGTCACCGACATCGAGCTGGACACCATCACCATCATCATCATCATCATCTCTACCATCATCACCGCCGTCATCACCGCTGGACACCGTCGCCGCCGTAGCAATTTCGGTTTGATCTTGATTGTTTGATAGGGGAAACTCTCCCGGTATCGATTTATACTTGTTGTTGATGCTATTGAGTGAAACCATTGAACCAAGTTTATGTTCAGATTGTTATTCATCATCATATCACCTCTGATCATGTTCCATATGATGTCTCGTGAGTAGTTCGTTTAGTTCTTGAGGACATGGGTGAAGTCTAAATGTTAGTAGTGAACTATGGTTGAGTAATATTCAATGGTGTGATATTTAAGTTGTGGTGTTATTCTTCTAGTGGTGTCATGTGAACGTCGACTACATGACACTTCACCATTTATGGGCCTAGGGGAATGCATCTTGTATTCGTTTGCTAATTGCGGGGTTGCCGGAGTGACAGAAACCTAAACCCCCATTGGTATATCGATGCAGGAGGGATCGCAGGATCTCAGAGTTTAAGGCTGTGGTTAGATTTATTCTTAATTACTTTCTTGTAGTTGCGGATGCTTGCAAGGGGTATAATCACAAGTATGTATTTAGTCCTAGGAAGGGCGGTACATTAGCATAGGTTCACCCACACAACACTTATCATAACAATGAAGATTATTTAGCCGTATGTAGCGAAAGCACTAGACTAAAATCCCGTGTGTCCTCGAGAACGTTTGGTCATTATAAGTAAACAAACCGGCTTGTCCTTTGTGCTCAAAAGGATTGGGCCACTCGCTGCAATTATTTCTCTCGCATTTTACTTACTCGTACTTATTTCAACTGTTACATCAAAACCCCCTGAATACTTGTCTGTGAGCATTTACAGTGAATCCTTCATCGAAACTGCTTGTCAACACCTTCTGCTCCTCGTTGGGATCGACATTCTTACTTATCGAAGATACTACGATACACCCCTATACTTGTGGGTCATCAAGACTATTTTCACGGCGCCGTTGCCGGGGAGTGAAGCGCTATTGGTAAGTGGAATTGGTAAGGAAAACCTTTACTTGTTGTGCTGATTTTATTTCTGCTCGCTGCAATAAGTCATTATGGAGAGATCTTCTCTTCAATTTCTATTTGGGAAATCTACTACTACTGCAACGGTAGTAGATGAGGCGCCGGTGAGGAAGTGATACCATATAAAATACCTATGAAAATTATTGAACGTGTTATGGATAACCGCTATGAAGGGGATGGAACTGTTCACCCCGGTGATCATTTACTGTTTTTGCATGAATTATGCGGGTTATTTAAATGTGCAGGTATTGCTATGGATGAAGTGAGGAAGAAATTATTCTCTTTATCGCTGTCCGGTAAGGCGGCGCATTGGTATAAATTATTGGATAATGGGGATTCTCTTGAATGGAATGATATTGTGCCCCGGTTTTATTCTAAGTTCTATCCTCCAAGTGAAATTCATAAGGATCGGAATCGCATATATAATTTTTGGCCTCATGATGGAGAGAGTATTGCCCAAGCGTGGGGGAGATTGAAGTCTTTAATGCTCAAATGCCCCATTCATGAGCTTCCTGGTAATGTTATTATTGATAATTTCTATGCAAGACTTTCTTTTCAAGACAAGACCTTGCTGGATACTTCTTGTTCTGGATCATTTACACGCAACAAAGAAGAGTTTAAAAGGGACCTTATTGATCGAATCCAAGAAAATACTGAAGGTTGGGAGAACGACAAGGATAGAGAATCAGGTATAATTTATGATTATAAATGCATTGAAGCTTTTATGGATACTGATTTATTTCGTAATATGAGTGCTATATATGGTCTTGATTCTCAAGTTGCTGCAAATCTTTATAAAGCTTTTGCCTCTCATTATGAATTGCCTAAGAAGAATTTTGATAAGTATCATGAACCATACAAAGATAAAATTGATTCATCTATTAATAAGTGTGTTGTTATTGAAACTGCTGATCATGTTATTCCTGAAGCTTATATTGAAAAAACTCCTTTCCCTGCTAAAATGAAAGAGTACTCTGTTATAAATAGTGCGGTTCATAAAAGTGAAAAGAAACCTAGAGAACCTGAAGAACAAATAAAAGTTGAACCTCTTTGTTGCAATAGTTAAAGATCTTGTGACTGAAAATGTGGAGGATGGTCATATTATTTTACGTGAAGATGCTTCTAATATTGTTTCACATCCTAATAAACCCAAACAAGCTAGTGTTCCTATGCTATCTGTTAAAATTGGTGATCATTGCTATTATGGATTATGTGATATTGGTGCAAGTGTTAGTGCTATTCCGTACGAGCTTTACGCGGAGATTATGCACGAAATTGATTCTTGTGAACTTGAAGATATTGATGTGGTTATTCAGCTGGCTAATAGAGAAACTATTTCACCAATTGGTATTGTCCGAGATGTGGAAGTTTTATGCGGTAAGATTAAATATCCTGCTGACTTTTTGGTACTTGGTTCTGCTTGCTAGTGATTATTGTCCTATCATTTTTGGTAGACCTTTTCTAAATACTTGTGGAGCTATTATAGATTGCAAGAAAGAGAAAATTTTGACTAAATTTGCTGGTGAATCTTATGAGTTTAACTTCTCTAAATTTACTAAAACTCCTTATAAAGCTGATTTGCCTAGTAATGATTTTAAAATGGAGCAGTGTGCATCTATTGTTCTTGTTCCTAACAATCCTTTGCAGCAACATTTGGAGGAGCGAGAGTGAAATTTTTAGGAAAGAAAGAGATGAACTTGAGGAAATCTTTCTTCGCCAACCTATTCTCAAGCACGATTTACCGGTGGAAGATTTAGGTACAACACCGCCGCCTAAGGAAGATCATGTTTTTGATTTAAAGCCTTTACCTGATAATCTTAAATATGCTCATATTGATGATAAGAAAATATATCCTGTTATTATTAGTTCTAAGCTTACAGAGTTTGAAGAAGAAAGATTACTGCAAATATTGAAGAAACACCGAGGAGCTATTGGCTACACTCTTGATGATTTGAAGGGGATTTCTCCATCTATTTGCCAACATGCTATTAATATGGAAGATGATGCAAAGCCTGTTGTTGAACCTCAGCGTCGTCTAATTCCGAAGATGAAGGAAGTGGTAAGGAATGAGGTATTACGACTTCTTGAAGCTGGTATTATATATCCTATTGCCGATAGTAGATGGGTTAGTCCTGTACATTGCGTTCCCAAGAAAGGAGGTATGACTGTTGTGCCTAATGATAATGATGAGCTCATTCCTCAAAGAGTGGTTGTAGGGTATAGAATGTGCATTGATTTTCGAAAAGTTAATAAAGTTACTAAGAAAGATCATTACCCTTTACCATTTATTGATCAAATGCTAGAAAGATTGTCTAAAAATACTCATTTTTGCTTTCTTGATGGTTATTCTGGATTTTCACAAATTGCTGTTAAAGCTAAAGATCAAGAGAAAACCACCTTTACCTGTCCCTATGGAACTTATGCTTATAGACGTATGCCTTTTGGTTTATGTAATGCTCCTGCTACTTTTCAAAGATGCATGTCTGCTATTTTTCATGGTTTTTGTGAAAGTATTGTAGAGGTATTCATGGATGATTTTTCCGTTTATGGGAATTCTTTTGATAGTTGCTTGCGAAACCTTGATAAAGTTTTGCAGAGATGTGAAGAAACTAACCTTGTTCTTAATTGGGAGAAATGCCACTTTATGGTTAATGAAGGAATTGTATTGGGACATAAAATTTCTGAGAGAGGTATTGAAGTTGATAGAGCTAAAGTTGAAGCAATTGAGAAGATGCCCTATCCGAGGGATGTTAAAGGTATTCGTAGTGTTCTTGGTCATGCTTGGGTTTTATAGGAGGTTTATTAAAGATTTCTCCAAGATTTCAAAGCCTCTTACTAATCTTCTTCAAAAAGATGTACCATTTGTTTTTGATGATGATTGTAAGGAAGCTTTTGAAACTCTTAAGAAAGCCTTAACAAGCTGCTCCTATAGTTGAACCTCCGATTGGAATTTACCATTTGAAATTATGTGTGATGCTAGTGATTTTCTTGTAGGCGTTTGTTCTTGGACAGCGAGTAGATAAAAAGCTGAACGTTATTCATTATGCTAGTAAAACTCTTGATGCTGCCCAAAGAAATTATGCTACAAGCTGAAAAGGAATTATTAGTCTGTAGTCTTTGCTTGTGATAAATTTAGATCTTATATTGTTGATTCAAAAGTTACTATTCATATCGATCATGCTTTGCAATTAGATACCTAATGACAAAGAAAGATGCTAAGCCGAGGCTTATTAGATGGGTACTTCTTTTGCAAGAATTTGATTTACATATTGTAGATAGGAAAGGTGCTTGATAATCCGGTTGCTTGATAACTTGTCTAGATTGGAAAATATTGCTTATGATCCCGTTCTCGTTAATGATAGTTTTCCAAATGAACAATTGGCTGTGATAAAGGTGAGCTCGCGAGACAGGTCCTTGGTATGCTTGATTATGCTAACTTTATTGTTTCCAAGTACTTGCCTCCAACCTTTTCAGCTCCAGCAAAGGAGGAAATTCTTTTATGATTTGAGGCATTATTTCTGGGATGACCCACACTTATATAAAGAAGGAGTGGATGGTATTATGCGAAGATGTGTTCCCGAATATGAACAACAAGAGATATTGAGTAAATGTCATGGCAATGCTTATGGAGGACATCACGCCGGAGATAGAACCGCGCAAAAAGTTCTACAATCAGGTTTTTATTGGCCAACTCTCTTCAAGGATGCGAGGAAGTTTATTTTATCTTGTGATGAATGCCAAAGGGTTGGTAATATCTCCAGACGCAATGAAATGCCTATGAATTATACTCTTGTTATTGAACCGTTTGATTGTTGGGGATTTGACTTCATGGGACCTTTTCCCTCTTCAAAAGGTAACACTCATATACTTGTTGCTTGTTGATTATGTCACTAAATGGGTGGAAGCCATACCTACAAAAAGTGCTTGATGGTGAGACCTCTTTAAAAATGCTTTTAGATATTATTTTCCCTAGATTTGGAGTGCCTAGATATATTATGACTGATGGAGGTTCTCATTTTATTCATGGAGGTTTTAGAAAAACTCTTGCTAAGTATGGAATTAATCATAGAATTGCTTCAGCTTATCATCCTCAAACTAGTGGTCAGGTAGAATTATCAAATAGAGAAATTAAATCTATTTTGGGAAAAAGCATTAATAAATCTAGGAAGAATTGGGCTAGTAAATTGAAAGACGCACTATGGGCTTATAGAACTGCTTATAAAAACCCCATGGGAATGTCACCTTATAAAATGGTTTACGGAAAAGCTTGTCATTTACCTTTAGAGCTAGAACACAAAGCTTATAGGGCTGTTAGAGAATTGAATAAAGATCCTAAACTTGCCGGTGATAAGAGGTTGCTACAATTAAGTTGTCTAGATGAATGGAGAAGTGAAGCTTATGAAAATGCTAAACTCTTTAAAGAAAAAGTTAAAAAATGGCATGATAGGAGGATCATCAAAAGAGAGTTTAATATTGGGGATAAAGTCCTATTGTATCGGTCTCGTCTCGGATTCTTTGCGGGGAAATTACTCTCGAAATGGGAAGGACCATATGTTGTCGAGGAGGTGTATCGCTCGGGAGCAATCAAGATTAGCTCTCTCCAAGGCAATGCTACGCAAGTGGTGAATGGACAAAGACTCAAGCATTATATCTCGGGTGATTCTTATAATGTTGATGTTGATATTATTCGAGTGGAAACACCGGAAGCTTTCATCAAAGGACAAATTGACAGATCCGCCGAACTCAACTTTGAATAGGTAACGATGTCGGTAATGAAAAGTTCGCGATTTACTTTCCGAACATTATTTTTGTTGTTTTTAGAAAATATGAAAAATTACGAGTTCGAAACGGAGTGGAAAAGACGCACGAGGGGCGAAACCACGGGCCGGCGCGGGCCCCGCTCGGCCGCGCCGACCTAGGGTTTGGCCGCCCCGTCGCCCTTTCCGACTACGGTTCGATGCGGTACTTTCCTTTTGTCGAGAAATTTTTTGCTATATAATCCCCCGGACCCCTGGAGGTCCGTATATCGTTTTCTCGATGTGTTTTGTTTCGAGCTGTTTCTGCCAGGATCTGTTTTTAGTCTAGAAGCACCATGGTCTCCAAGAACAAGGGCAAGGGGCTTTCAGAGGAAGAAGTGAAGGAGGTGCCATCGAGACAAGATCAGCAAGCCGGAGGGAGCAAGCAAACCTTGGTGGGATCTGTTGACACTCGACGTTCTTTTTCTCATAACTTGCAGGGACCTCTACCACCCGCTCTTAGCCTCGATTCCTTTCCCATGATGGAAGAAGTTCTACGGATTACTGATGAGTTTTGTGATCAATATCGGGCTCTAAGAAGAGAAGTGGAGATACTCCAGGAGGAGAACTGCCGTCTCCGAAGATTGATCGAATACCACTCGATTCGCGTCACAAGGTCGTCATCGCCGACCTCAGATAACAATGAATCTCTTCGAATCTTAGTGCAGAATTGTCAAGCTGAGAAACTGAAGTTGAAGGAGTTTATTAAGAAGCGCGGGAATTCATCACCACCATCGCCGAAGGAGTAATTCATCATCGGTATTGGCATCCCCTTGGTTTGTTCCAAGCTTGGGGGAATGCCGCGGTATCACATTATCACTATCTTTTACTTTTATTGTCAAGTAGTGTCATATCATGAATAGGGAAGTTATCGTATAGGATGGGTTGCGTTTGGAAGTATCTCTCCTTTAGTTGTCTATGTATCCCTTGGTGTGAGTTATCGATATGGAATATTAATGAGAAGTCTTATCATTTACATATTGCACATCTTATTTTAGTTTGCAATCTCTATGATTCATCTTGTTGTTAGTATTGGTATCACTTTGGGAGCATAGAATAAATCTATTTGGTTTTGGCAAACTTAGCATTGGTCAATAGCAACAACACTTTGAGGTTTAAATAGAAAAGAGAAATACATGTAGATGTTTCATTATCTTTCTTGTTAGCTCATAGTTCATTATTACGAAGTTAAAATTGTTTGTGCTTACAAGGAAGATGCATGATTGTTTCTATCATATGTATATTTGTTTGTTTCCCTCGACTCTTATGCTTGCTAATTAACCTTGCTAGCCAAATACCTGTACTGAGAGGGAATACTTCTCGTGCATCCAAACCTTCAACCAAACCTATGTCATTTGTGTTCACCATACCTACCTATTACATGGTATTTTCTGCCATTCCAAGTAAATACTTCATGTGCTACCTTTAAACAATTCAAAACTTAGTATCTCTTATTTGTGTCAATGTTTCATAGCTCATGAGGAAGTATGTGGTGTTTTATCTTTCAATCTTGTTGGGCAATTTCCACCAATGGACTAGTGGCTTCATCCGCTTATCCAATAATTTTGCAAAAAGAGCTGGCAATGGGATTCCCCAGTCCCAAATTAATTAAACTAAATAGACACTCCTCCATGGTATGTGATTGATGGACGGCACCCGAAGGATTCGGTTAGCCATGGCTTGTGTAAGCAAAGGTTGGGGGAGTGTCATCATCATCATAAAGCTAAAATAAAAAGGCACTCCTTCATGGTATGAGATTGTTGGCGGGCACCCGAGGATTCGGTTAGCCATGGTTTGTGAAAGAAAGGTTGGAAGGAGTGCCACACAAAAGGAAAATATTATGGGAGCCACTCTTAGGAGGTTGTCCGGCAAGGGGTTAGAGTACCCGCTACCGATCGTTGACAACAACAAACACCTCTCAAAATGTTACTTTTATTATCTCTATATGATTTCAAAACTGAAAGAGCTCTAGCACATGATTTAATCCCTGCTTCCCTCTGCGAAGGGCCTGTCTTTTACTTTATGTTGAGTCGGTAAACCTATTTCTCTCCATCTCAAGCAAGCATTTGAGTAGTTGTGATCAAACCATTATATTGTGATTTGCTACATCATGTCTTTTATTCTTCCTTGTTTAGTACAAGTTTTATCTGAATGAATATAGCTTTGCAAGTTATCCATGATTATGAAGAGACCATTATGATTGAGTATGCAAGTTGTGCATTATAAACTTTAACATGAGAGCGCTGCTCAATAAGATAAATATAATCTATTAATTGTTCTCTGACCAAGAACGAAGTTTGCCATCACCAATTATGATTTCTCATGCACCTTTACTTGTGATTACCTTATACTTGTTTCAATATGAGTTATAAGAGGTTGTTTACTATAATGTCCTGTGTGAATGAATATGATGCTTCTTGTCCGTATTCTATTTATCGACTCTTCACTCCATAAACATGTGGTCATGTCTATTGAGTTCGGTTTCGCTTGGGGACAAGCGAAGTCTAAGCTTGGGGGAGTTGATACGTCCAATTTGCATCACTATTTTATATCATAATTTGTCTGTTATTCATTGATATATTTCATATTGGGACACAATACTTATGTTATTTCATCTATTTTGCATGTTTCATCATTATTGGAGGATCGAACACCGGAGCCGGGATTCTGCTGGAAAAAGCACCGTCGAACGCAATATTTCGGAAGATCAACTGTGGAAGGAAATTATACCAAAAATCCTATTTTTCAAGATGACGAAGGAAGCCGGAAGGAGGAGCCGGGAGGAGCCGGGGTGGGCCCACACCCTAGGGCGGCGCGGCCCGGAGCCACGGCCGCGCCGCCATGTGGTGTGGAGGGCCCACGACCCCTTTCGCCTCCTTTCTTCGCCAAACCCTTCGTCCCGAAGACCTAAGCCGGAGGGGTACCTCACGAAGAGTTACGGCCGCCTCGCGGGGCGGAGAACACCAGAGAGAAAAGAGCTCTCCGGCGGGCAGGAATCCGCCGGGGAAATTCCCTCCGGGAGGGGGAAATCGACGCCATCGTCACCGACATCGAGCTGGACACCATCACCATCATCATCATCATCATCTCTACCATCATCACCGCCGTCATCACCGCTGGACACCGTCGCCGCCGTAGCAATTTGGGTTTGATCTTGATTGTTTGATAGGGGAAACTCTCCCGGTATCGATTTATACTTGTTGTTGATGCTATTGAGTGAAACCATTGAACCAAGTTTATGTTCAGATTGTTATTCATCATCATATCACCTCTGATCATGTTCCATATGATGTCTCGTGAGTAGTTCGTTTAGTTCTTGAGGACATGGGTGAAGTCTAAATGTTAGTAGTGAACTATGGTTGAGTAATATTCAATGGTGTGATATTTAAGTTGTGGTGTTATTCTTCTAGTGGTGTCATGTGAACGTCGACTACATGACACTTCACCATTTATGGGCCTAGGGGAATGCATCGTGTATTCGTTTGCTAATTGCGGGGTTGCCGGAGTGACAGAAACCTAAACCCCCATTGGTATATCGATGCGGGGAGGGATCGCGAGGATCTCGAGTTTAAGGCTGTGGTTAGATTTATTCTTAATTACTTTCTTGTAGTTGCGGATGCTTGCAAGGGGTATAATCACAAGTATGTATTTAGTCCTAGGAAGGGCGGTACATTAGCATAGGTTCACCCACACAACACTTATCATAACAATGAAGATTATTTAGCCGTATGTAGCGAAAGCACTAGACTAAAATCCCGTGTGTCCTCGAGAACGTTTGGTCATTATAAGTAAACAAACCGGCTTGTCCTTTGTGCTCAAAAGGATTGGGCCACTCGCTGCAATTATTTCTCTCGCATTTTACTTACTCGTACTTATTTCAACTGTTACATCAAAACCCCCTGAATACTTGTCTGTGAGCATTTACAGTGAATCCTTCATCGAAACTGCTTGTCAACACCTTCTGCTCCTCGTTGGGATCGACATTCTTACTTATCGAAGATACTACGATACACCCCCTATACTTGTGGGTCATCAACAAGGCTGGCACAGCCCTCCCGGAGATGGGACATGTGCATGATGGCGGCGATAATGTCGTTCTTGATAATGTCCCAACAAGACTTAAAAAAGGCGCCGATGTATCCATCCGGTCCAGGGGCCTTGACGGCGGGTAGGGAGAAGACGGCCTCTTTAATCTCATCGTTCGTAAAGGCGACGTCCAAGTCGGAGAGGTCATGTGGCACGTATCCGATGCTCTCCCAAGCGAGGATCAGAGGCCTAGGTGCTTTGGTGCCAAGAAGATGTTTGAAGTGATGCAACAATACTTCTTCTTTATCTTTGGAAGTGATCGCCAATCCACTATCTTAGGCAAGGGACTGAATGTGGACCTTCCTTCTTCTCCCATTTGCACGCACATGAAAAAAATTTGTGTTCGCGTCGCCGAGCCGTATCCAAGTGAGACGAGAGCGTTGGCGAAGTTTAATCTTTTGGATGGAGAGAAGTCCCAAGTAGGAGCTCTTTATCTGTCGACGTAAGGCGCGCTCCTCATCGGAAAGCGGCCTAGCCTCCTCTGCGAGGTCCGGGCGCATTATGATCTCTTTTGTCGTAGCAAGCTGAATTCTAAGGTCGCCGATGCTCTTTCTCTGCCAGCATTTAAGGGCTTTGGCCGTTCGGGCAAGCTTGATGTGGATGCGGCGGATCGGGTCATTAGCCGAGATGGTTTTATTCCATGCTTCAGAAACAGTCTCCTTGAACCCTTGCATGCGCAGCCAGAATTCTTCGAACTTGAAGGAGGGCTTCCTGTTAGTGGAGACAGCCCCTTGAAGGAAAAGGGGCGCGTAGTCGGAACATGCAGAGGTAATGGCTTGGAGATGTGCTGTTGGAGATATGCCCAAGAGGCAATAATAAATTAGTTATTATTATATCTTAGTGTTCATGATAAATGTTTACATCCCATGCTATAATTGTATTAACCGAAACATTGATACATGTGTGTTATGTAAACAACAAGGAGTCCCTAGTAAGCCTCTTGTATAACTAGCTTGTTGATTAACATATGATCATGGTTTCGTGATCATGAACATTGGATGTTGTTAATAACAAGGTTATGTCATTGGGTGAATGATATAATGGACATACACCCAAATAAGCGTAGCATGAGATCAAGTCATTAAGTTCAACTTGCTATAAGCTTTCGATACATAGTTACCTAGTCCTTCGACCATGAGATCATGTAAATCACTTACACCGGAAGGGTACTTTGATTACATCAAATGCCATTGCGTAAATGGGTGGTTATAAAGATGGGATTAAGTATTCGGAAAGTGTGAGTTGAGGCATATGGATCAACAGTGGGATTTGTCCATCCCGATGACGGATAGATATACTCTAGGCCCTCTCGGTGGAATATCGTCTGATTAGCTTGCAAGCATGTGATTGGATCACAAGAGATGACATACCACGGTAACGAGTAAAGAGTACTTGTCGGTAACAAGGTTGAACAAGGTATGGAGATACCGATGATCGAACCTCGGACAAGTAAAGTATCGCGTGACAAAGGGAATCGGTATCGTATGTAAATGGTTCAATCGATCACTAAGTTATCGTTGAATATGTGGGAGCCATTATGGATATCCAGATCCCGCTATTGGTTATTGGTCGGAGATGAGTCTCGACCATGTCTGCATAGTTCACGAACCGTAGGGTGACGCGCTTAAGGTTCGATGTCGCATAAGTAGATTCGGAATATGAGATGGAGACCGAAGTTTGTTCGGAGTCTCGGATGGGATCCGGGACATCACGAGGAGGTCCGGAATGGTCCGGAGAATAAGATTCATATATGGGAAGTCATTTTCAGGGTTACCGGAAAAGTTCAGGATTTTTCGGTATTGTACCGGAGGTTCTAGAAGGTTCCGGAGGGTACCATAGTGGGGCCCACCTATCCCGGACGACCAACATGGACCGGAGGGGTCGCATAGGCCCACATGGGCCATGCACACCAGCCCCCCAAGGCCCATGTGGTTGTACCAAGTGGTTAAGATCAAATCCCTTGAAAATAGGGACTTAACTTGGGGGAAGTTCCCCCCTTGTTTTGGCCGACCCAAAGGCTTGGAGGAGGGGCCAAGGCAGCCCCCCACGCCTATATAAGAGGGAGGGGAGGGCTGGGGCGCAGCACATCATCCCCCCAAGCCCTAGCCGCCCCTCTCTCCCTCCTCCTTCTTCTCGCGCCAGGCTTGGCGAAGCCCTGCACGAATTTCTCCTCCACCTCCACCACCACGCCGTCGTGCTGCTGGGATTCCGAGGGGATCTACCACACCTCCGCTGCCCGCTGGAACGGGGAGAGGATGGGCTTCATCGACACCGTACGCACGACCGAGTACGGAAGTGCTGCCGGATTGCAGCACAGGATGATCGTCTACACCAACAACGAGATCTAATCTCGTAAGTTTTGGAAATCTTCGAGGGTTAGTCTCATATCAATCTCGTTGCTTCGATCTTATAGATTAGATCTTGGGTGTTCCATAGGTTAGATCTTGGATTTATTCGTCTTGCGGTAGGAAAATTTTTGTTTTCTATGCTACGAACCCCAACATGGGCATCCGGGAATAGGGCGTCCCAGTCAGCGGTGCAGAAAACGTGATCTATCTTGGTGAGTACCGGGTCCACCTGGGCATTGGACCAAGTGAAGCGCCTCCCGTCCATCCTTATATCTTTGAGGGCGAGAAAGTCCCGGGCAGCCCGGAATTTGCCAATGAGACGGCGGTTGATATTAAGATTGTTCTTGTCCGAGGCCTTAGTGATGAGGTTGAAATCTCCCAACAAGAGCCAAGCATCGTGGGCGACGGTCTGCAAGGCCCTTAGCTCGTCGATGAAGAGAAGCTTGTCGGCTTCAGTCTGCGGGCCATAGACACATGTGATAAACCATGAGGTTCCATCGTCTAACATCGTGATCGACGCCGAAAGGGTGTTTTCGGAGGTGTGGACATCCGAGAGGGTGAAGTGTGCATCCGACACCGCGAGGATAATACCTCCAGACGTGCCGGTGGCGGGCAAAAAGGCGTAGTTAGCGATGAAGTTTTGGCCGAGGGTGGAGGAGATAGTGCCATTGTCGACGTTGTCAAGCTTTGTTTCCTG
Source organism: Lolium rigidum (assembly GCF_022539505.1). Taxonomy (NCBI): domain Eukaryota; kingdom Viridiplantae; phylum Streptophyta; class Magnoliopsida; order Poales; family Poaceae; genus Lolium; species Lolium rigidum. The sequence continues at coordinate 259,586,607 of NC_061509.1, forward strand.
TAAACAGACGATGGAGGCGTGCGTGTCTCGGACGAGATCGCGTACAGCGTCGCGGCGTACTCTGCTGTTTAGTCCGCGGGGGTTCCAGTTTAGAATGTTGACGTTTTTCTGCGACATTAAGAAAACCCCGAAGCCACGTAGAGGAGAAGCAGACAGTAGCAGTGGTTGTAGCTGTAGCCACTTAGAAGTAAGCGGATGAAGAGGCATGGACTGAAGCACGATGAAAGGCGACGGTGACTTGGCTTACAGCAGATGGAGCACAAACAGTGGAGCGCCTTGCTGACGCAGCAGCTTAGGTAAAGTAAAACAACAAGAACACATGTGGAAACGCGGCGGGGCCTCTGCCCATGAGGTATGTAACCTGAAGAGGCACTAAACATCAGATAGGAGGGGCACGGTAGCTGCAGGCTCCACAGGCTTGACTGCATCCTTCTTCTTCTTAATCTTCTTGACTTGTTTCACCAGGGTGTCCAGGGCATGAATGACAGAGGCGGCCATCGGAGCGTTGAGGAAAACTTTGTGGTAGGCATCCTTTGCCGCGTCGTCGAAAGGCGCCGAAGGGGCGATTATGCCGCAGACGCGAGCGATGAGCTCCTGGACGGCGTCCGCTCCCTCAGCCAGAGAGCGAGCCTGCTTCTTCACAGCGAGACGGCCGCTGCGCCGTGGCGATGTCAGCGGCACGGCGGATTTCTTCTTCTTCTTGGTCGGCGGAGTGCTCATGAGAGGAGGCTGCACAGGGATTGCGACAAAGTTGATGAAGTCCTTGAGGCGTGTCGCTGCGTTGTCCACCACCGAGGGAGTCGTGATGACATCCGGAGGTGCATGAGAGCCATCACCGTTGGTGATCAAGCCAGGAGCATTAGGCCGCGCCACAGACCCAGCGTCCGTGTGGCCCAAACCGTCGTCCCAGGCTGCTCGAAAGTCCAAAATGGCTTGGTTATTCTCGTGTAAGTAGCTGCAGTGCCGGTAAGAACAGCTCAGGTAAACTTCAGCCCGGTGATTGCCAAGTGTTACAGCTCCGAAGACAATGCCCATCATATGCTTCTTTCTAATCTCACTGGCAACCTCATCCTCCAAGTTTCTGTCACTTGGGTCTACTAAAAAAGTGAGAAGGTATAAACAGCAATGCCAATTTTCCAATAGTACTTGCCGATTTTTTTCAGGATGTTTTGCCTGTAGCAAATTTTCCCTTTAAAATTTCATGCACTTTGGTCACAAGTACGAAAAGGTAGTCAATTCATTTGCACTAACTAGTCAGGAACTCAGGATATAGAGACAAGCAATGCTTGCTATCAGTTTATTGGCATTCTTTTGAACAAGTCACAACCAGAACTAGGGAGATTCAATAGTGTCAGACACACTGTACACCTAGTCTACATGCAACTGATTACAGAGGTAGTAAACATCAGGCAGGTATTTTTTTAACCAGCAGATTAAAGAATAATCAGTGTTCTCAGTCCTAAGCATGGCGATTACAATAATTTTGTTTACAACGAGAACAACTAAAAAAGCACAGGCGCAATGAGTGCACTACCTTTTCGAAGCACAGACTGATGTGCTAGCTAATTCTCTATTAAAGCTCATTTTCAAATCTTATGCCAATATAGATGCACATCTAGTAACTGACAAATGAAAATGGTGTGCCTAATGCTAAATCATAGCTGAACTGGATTGAATATAAATAATTAATCATATGATCTGAAGATGGGTACAGAAATCTGAAATAATTGATTATTAGTTAACAGGCATGTCACACATCCTTTTTGGCAAAATTAATTAAATGTGTAGTTACTGACAAACAAAGCTGTACATATGACATCGTGCAATATTAAGATAATTAATAGACAGGCTGCCAAAGGAAATCAGTACAAACTCATCTAACAGTAGATTAACGGATTAACCAAGTATATCTCTGCATTTGCAACATCTTATCAGCATCACGCCCTCTAGAAGTTTCACCATGACTATGGACAAAACAAAATGGTAATGAGTGCATGCCACTAAAAAGATGCTATGTATGCCAATGATTCTAGTATCAGGAGATGAGGACTTTGCATATTATTCACCATATACCTTATAGTGAATAAGATCAAGAAACAAAATATGCAGCCCTGCAACCACTTGATCTCGTTCAGGCACATCAAACCCAAAGGAAGGAAAACGTAATTACAGTACCAGCTTGAACCTTTGATTGTCCAGATAAAAGACATGTAAAAGAAGAGATTGGTGCTGAGTTTACTAGCTCACAGTTGTAACTTTTGACATTCAAGTATTTGCATGACATACCATGTTAGGAATTACAAAGCAACTTTAAACTAGAAATATAGCACCCATGACAAATTTAAGGATTGGAATGTAGGCAACATAATATTCAAGCATCGTCACCATAAGAACAAGCAAAAGACAATACGATTTTCAGGTATCAGCCTAGTCTCGATTGTTCCAGCCAACGGAATCTGTCATATGATCCTGCTTTCTCTGAAAGGCCGATCTGCACAAAGGCTGTTGAAGGGATCGGAAGTTGACAAGTCATGGATATCTAACTTGGCATACAAATACGAAGAAGCACGTATGAATTCAATTTGAGCATCTGGAGAAGCTTTATTTTCCACCTCCAGCAGCCTGTGTTGATCAGCCACCCATTTCTCGTCGATCTTGTCATTCAGTTCAAATTTGATTTCATCTAGCACTTTTGCACTCAAAACAAAGAACTTGGCAAAGCTAACATCTCGCTCGCGGCCTTTGTAATTCTTCAACACTATTTTTTTGAGATGGGTCTCAAGGCATTTTATTGGGTCTAGTGGATCATAATGACACACATTTTTCATCTTTGCCTTCAAGGATTTGTTCCACTGGAAAAGGAAAGAAGGCTTAGAAGAAACATATGCTGAAGCATTGCTAACTAGAGTAGAGTACATAAGTCTGAAGGCCTTTAAGTGCTCCTGTTCTATTACCGAATATTCATTTTGACATTTAAAGCAAAGCAAATATGAACACTCACCAGAACATGAAGTTTTTCCAAGCAAGGGAAGAACCTGAGGATGTTAAGAACTGCATCCAAATTAGTCTGAGAAAATTGGAGAGCCAAAACCTTCACAGTGCATATGGAATTGTTCAAGCTGGTCGGGATCAACCCCTGTAAAAACATGAACATAAAAAAAATGCATGTAGGAATGCCAAACAAAGACTCGAGAAGGATGCATGTGCTACCTGAAAGACTAGGTTTCCAATCTGAATATTGGAGTTGCGGGGTGACAAAGGGCCCAATATCCCCAGTTTAGGCGCCCTATTCACCCTGATAGTCTCACAATCCAAACCTAGCCAAAGCAACCTTTCAAGGTGAGGGTTGTCCTCAATAACCAATCCCCCTTCACCCACATAACAATCTTCGAAGCCAATGCTTCTAAGAGTTGGAGAGCTAATGTGGAGGTAAGCCATGTCAATGTCGTGCAGAAATAGGGTCTCCATTCTCCAACACATGGCAGGCGTGGAACAGCCCATGGAAGAAATCCTCGGAGATGGAAACACGCTGTAGTGTGAGATGCTTGAGGAGGGGAAAATTCAGAGAAGAAGCTAGTATTTCTTTTGGGAAATCACAGTAGCCGATTGTGGCCACGACGAGGGTTGATGCGAATCGGAGCACGGCCGGCGGCAGTGGGTAAAGCTTCCCAGTCCGATCTGCTAGAATCGAGACCGGGAAGAACATATTGAGCTCCTGAAGGCTGTCCAGGCTTTGTGAGCGCAACCACCTCTCGATCAGTGCGGTATCCTTTGCCTCCTCTCGATCAGTGCGGTATCCTTTGCCTACCCTCTTTTTGTTGGGTAGATGCAGATCAAGCGGAAGTCGAAGCGGCGGACAGGGCCAGGGTGGTCGGAGAGGAATAGGATCCTGGAGATGATGGAGATGATGGAGCTCGTCATGGGTCGAGGTCTGCGGCGTCGACGTTGAGAGGCGCAGAGCGCCAGAGCGGGCGCCATCGGCGAGCGATGGCCTGCGTGCGGGCGCCATCCTTGGTGGGGAGAAGGGAAATAATGGTGCCGAGGATGACATCGGGAAGGTTGCTGATGAGATCAGCGTCATCGATGTCATCCCGTGCCCGTTTCAGTGGCCTGCGCCCGGCGGTTCCACCGGATGCGCGCTTTTTGACTGCGGGCATCGCCGCCGCCGCCGCCGCCTGCTTCTTCTTGGCAGCCGCGGGTACCGCCGCCGCCGGCTTCTTCTTAGCAGCCCCCGATCTCTTGGCCGATGGCTTCTTCTTCGCAGTCGCGGCTACCGCCGCCTCCGGCTTCTTCTTAGCAGCCGAGCGTACTGCCGCCGCCGGCTTCTTCTTGGGTGCCGGCGCTGCCGCTTTCTTCTTGGCAGCCGCGGGCGCCGGCGCCGGCGCCAACGGCAGCTTCTTCTTCATGTTGGGCGTCCGGCGAGGCGGAGATTTTTGGGGTGGGGGCGGGGAACATTTGAATTATGTTCAAACTACTTCACTAGAATTGAGATAGCATTCAGAAATGTTGTTACAATGAAAGCCTAAGTGACAAACCTCGGTCCAGTCATTTTTACAGTACGCCAGCATAACTGTTGTGCATCTGTTTCCAGTTTGAACAAAAAGGAAGTGTTAGCTATGTGGTAGATCGTGTGAAAAACAGGATCGAGGCCTCTCAAAAGTCCAAAAGAGTTTGATCTCTCTCGTGTGAGTGACGGTAAGAAAGAAAATCTACTGGCTTTGTTGAAGCATAATAATATGCTCGATTCATTCCTGTTTAATTTAATTTCCATGATCATACGTCCTCGCTGGCGGCACTTCGAGCATCTTCAGCCGCGTCACCCAAAGCATCCCCAAACGGCGCCGGATCGAGTGTTTGGGGAACGTTTTTTCTTCGTGCCGCGTTTGGAGGACGTCGCTCCCCAGTTCCGTCCCCAAACATTAAAATAACTTATTTTTTTGCATTTTTATTTTAATAGAGAGAACGAATTTGTAGGTACAATCGAGATTTTCAAAGTAGTGCAATATTTTGTAACAAGTTACACATAAAAACTTCGAAAAATATGAACTAATTTTTTTAACTACTTCTTCCTTGATGACCCCGTCTCGTCACCCTCACGGAAGCGCTTCTTGCTCGTCACCTCTTCCGAAGAGGTAGTGGCGTTCGACGCGTCTAAGAAGTTTGTGTCCCCCTCCGACGAGTAGTCCTTGGTGTATTTGTCATCGTCGGTTCTCGCGGGCTGCGCCTCCTCCTCCTCCAACCGTCTCCACATGCCATCTCCATCCTCTATCTCCTCCTCCTCCTCATGGTCGTCGTCGGCCTCCCGCTCCTCCTCGTGGGCATCCGTCGGCGGGGAATTAGAGCTGCTAGGCGTCGCAGCTCTTACCCACCAATGGCGTCATCCCGGCGGCTTCCCCTCGCTATCGGTGTCCGGTGACAAAGAGAGGTTGCTCATGGTCAGAGAGGGAGAAGACAGATGAAGGGCGCCGGCCGGTTGGAGATCGGAATGCGCAGACGTAGGGGTCTTATTGAGAGGGGATGAATGTCGGCACAGATATCGAAGAGGACTGCGGTTGCTCTTCCGTGGAGTTCGCGCTACATTCCGACGGTTCACGCGTCGATCGATGCGGTTGCCACTACGACGGTTTTCCTTCCCGGCAACCGCATCGTCGCCTACTAGGTAGGCAACGGTTGGGCGTCATTCGTGTGTCAATGACTCGTCGGTCTCACCGCCTCTCTTCTCGCTGTATCTGGCGCGCCCGGAGCATCCCCTAGTGGACCGGGGACGGGCTCGGGACGCCGGACACCATATTAGACCGTGTCGGACGAAAATAACCTTTGGAACGCCCGACTAGGAACGAAAAAAATGTCTGACGCACCCCAGAAAACCTTCGAGGGACGCGGCTGGAGATGCTCCAAGAGCATCCGAGCCGCATGGCCCAAATCGTGTCCGGGCGAGAAATTGCTAAACATGTTCGGAGGAGGCATAGTGGAGCAGGGAAAATGAGGTGGGACCGTAGCTCGGATACCACGACGCTCGCCGCGTACGCTCTCAATGCCGCTCCCGCGGCGGCGAGCTTGCGCTGGAACAGCCACCCGTCTTCGTCGACATTGAAGATCTCGCGGCCATTGTACGGGGGCATCGGTCAAGTGGGGCATGGGCTCTAGCGACAGGAGAGATAGGAGAGAGTGGGGTAGCTGGGCAAAAGGTGACGATGACAGGCAGACATGGTGGGTAAATTTGACCACAATGGGGGAAATCTCTTGTCTGACGCCTGCGATTGAAACCCAATACATTGGGTTGTGTTGAGGACACTGGCCATAATTTGAAGCCAGGCCACACTAATTTAATTAGTCTCTAGAGTTTTTATTTTTTAAGCTTGTTTTTTAGTATCTTGTTCTCAATGGTGAAGCAGCGGCTACATCCTGAAGTCAGAATAAGGTCATTTTCGCCCTATTTCTGCTTCGGTGGTGCGTCTAGTGCTGGCGGAGGGCGCGTGGAGTGGTGTGTCCGATGGTCTTCTGGGATCCGGTCGGTTTTCGTGTTCGTTCATGGTTACTTGTCAGTCTCTTCCGATCTACGGTTATCATCATTGGCGAGGGTTACTGCTCAGGTGCGCTGGTCCTTTGGGGCTTTACCACAACGATTTCCTATATGTCTACTACAACAAACTCTATTACGACTTACCTGACTTCAGTGATGGAGGGCGAGAACAGCGGCGCGCCTTCGGCTCGTGCTAGTGTTTGTAGTCGTTACTAGGTGGTCCAAATATCTATTTGTAATTTTTATTACTTTTTAAACTATTTCTATTACGGTTGATGATTATTAATAGATTGGTGAAATTTTCGTAAAAAATTGTGTTTTCACTTGACGCGATATTTCTTTTTGTCTAGCATCGCCAGATCCCTTTGAGGCTTTATTTCGGGCACGCGGTTAGCATGCTCTAATGCCTTGGTCATGGAACATTTGGTCGATCGACCATGGGCTCTGCCACTGTCAGTTAGAGGTCAGGTAGCATCAGTAAACTTTCTGTGATATGCCGCTAGTGTACATTCGAGATTTCAGTGTACCCCGGACGCATGACAGCGTAAGTATACAGCACACGCAACAATGTTACGAATCAAAGACTTAACCAAGCATATCATGTGGCAAAAAGTGTCGTCAACACTTAAGGCACCACAAAAGTCAAAAGGAGGCTTACATGTCCCAAGTTATTTTTATACAGAAGAAAGCCGCCAGAAAGATTGTGTGCAAAGTGTTCCGTTTAGTACACATTACACAAGCATCTCTGCTATATGCCTATATGATTAGCTGATGATCACTGCGCGCAATACTAAATGTATATTTCTAAACAATCAGCAACTCTGTCATCCTTACTATATTTACAGTAATCCAAGAACATAGGACATATATGCAGATTATTCACACAACTATTGTACACCGAACTGAAAGAACTGAAAGGAAATACAGTTCAATTTCTACATGCGCAAGTGAGTATAATTCAATTTGCTGCAGCAGTAGCAGCCCTCGCAGCTTCCTCGGCCGCCAGCCGCTCATGCACTCTCATGATATACTCCGCCGCGGCCGCATCGATTCCGCCCAGCCGCGCTCGGGCGCCGGCGGCGCCGAGCTTGTTCTCCGCCTCTGTCGTCATCTTCCTCTGCGCCGCATCAATCTTCTCCACCCTCTGGACGCAGATTTCTCCGAAAACGCGCGACATGTCTGATAAAGTGTTGAGCTTTTGCTTTGCCTTGGACTAGTTATGATCGTCGATGGGCCAGCTTCGGTATTTATAGAGCAAACACCGCATGGAGGTGGCGTGGTTTGCAAGGAAGACGAGAAGAGGGCCACCCTAGCTGGCGGTCGACCGCGAGCCATCGCCTCAGCGATCGATTTCCGACCAGGTTGATTTCCATTTCCGGCCTATTCGTGCGCGGGCAGTTTCCGTTCCCGGCTCCTTCGACGAACCTTTCCGGCCCAGGCCCCTTTCCTCGCGCTAGCAAAAATAAATATGCAACTCACAAGATTCGAACCCGCAACCACCATCAGGTCGAGCGCAACAAGAACAGACCAACTCGGCTAGACCGATTTCCTGTCAAAGTAAGAGACGCACCTCTTTTCTCTGTACTGCCTATATGATAAAATTATAAAAATGAAATTTCGTGCACTAAAAAAATCCATACCAATTTCTCCTGTACAAGGATTTTTTTCACTACGAGACAAAAAGGACCGGGGATTAATACATATCTTTACCAATTTTTTTAGCTTACAAGTTATCAACCCTATATCAACGGTAAACGCGAAAATTTACCGACCCTACCAACTTATTTATTTAAAATATTTTGTCGAATCATTTGGCTCATAAGTTATCAACCCGTTGCCTCGTTATTTATCAACTATAAATTTGTAAACTTAACGACCCTATCAACTAGTTTTAATAAAATATTTTAGCGACCTTTTGAGTTCACAAGTTATCAACCATATGCCCGTTATTTATCAGTGGTAAGGCAAAAAAGTCATCTACCAAAAAAAAAGTTCGTGCCACTAAATTTGTCAACTAATATAATTTAGAATATTATGGATATATTTTTAGCTCACAATTTATCAACCCCTCTACTCATTACTTATCAACGGTAAATGTGAAGAGTTATCGACCCAAAAAACTAATTTTATTTACAATACTTTTGGAAACATTTTTAGCTCACAATTTATCAACCCCTCTATTCGTTATTTAGCAATGGTAAATGTGAAGCACTATCAACCCGAAAGTTAATTTCATTTAGAATATTTTAGAAATATTTTATCTCATAATTTATCGACCCCCTCGTCCGTTATTTATCAATGACAAATGTGAATAGTTATCGACCCGAAAAGCTAATTTTATTTACTATACTTTGGAAACATTTTTAGATCACAATTTATCAACCCCTCTGCTAGTTTTTTTATCAACGCAAAATATGAAAAGTTATCGACCCGAAACGCAAAAAAAAAAGAAAATTTTGAGAATATTTTTAGCTCTCAAATTTATCAACCCCTCTGCCCGTTATTTATGAACGGTAAATGTGAAAAGTTATCGACCCGAAAAGTTAATTTTATTTACAATATTTTAGGAATATTTTTAACTCTCAAATTTATCAACCCCTCTGCCCATTATTTATTAACGTTAAATATGAAAAGTTATCGACCCAAAAAACATAATTCTTTTAGAATATTTTGTGAACATTTTTAGCTCACAAGTTTTCGCCAAAATAGTATTTAGCCTAAAAATGGCAGCGCTGAAAAAAGGCTCGGGATTAGCGTTTTCGAAATTAATGCTTTCTAAAAAATGCATGGACTTAATTACTGCAGTACCGGAAAGAGAAGATCCACGTACAGAAATGGGAAGACGTAAAAAAAAAAGATCCGCGCGGGATTTGTGCTCGCCCGGAAAAAAAGATCCATGCGGGATTTCTGGTCCCCAATTAATGCTCCGAAAACGCGTGGAATTAAAGGCGCGTATTAATTACCGCTAAGCGACAAAATAGAAAGAGATGGCGCGGCAAGAAACGATCGCTGGCGCGGTCGAACGCCGTAAAGGGAATCTGACGAGAAGAACGGGTCCGCGTGTTCCAGTTTGATATGGTCAAGGCTCATTTTTCATGTGGTTCGAGAATATATACTCACCCGTCATTTTTTTCGGCGGCACACTTTTATCAATTTTTCATTTTATGTTATAAAGTAGGAGTATAGGATATTTGTGCATACATATAAAAAATGGAAAATTTGTGGTCTTTTTAGTTCAGATGAAGCTATCTACCCAAGGGAAAACGAAACATATTTTTCTTCCTTATTGCTATTTCTTCGTTTCAACACGCACGTACCTGTATACCCCGACATGCATGCATACTAAACTTGTCACCAAGAAATTCAATGGTAGTTTATGTTGTGAATGAGCAACTGGTATTCACAGAGGGCCATAGGCCAGTACATGTACATGTGTGACTATGTGCAGGTAAACCCCTCATACACTGGGGAATAACAGAAAAGGGGACTATACAACTCTAACACCCCCCCTCAAACTCATGGTGGATCAACAACACTGAGTTTGGAGAGAAAGAAACCATCTTTGTGCTCTAGTACGGGCCTTCGTGAAGAAGTCGGCAAGCTGAAGCTACGAAGACACATAATGAAGGGCCATCACACGATGCTTTGCACGACATGACGCACATAGAAGGCATCAACACCGATGTGTTTGGTGAGCTCGTGCTTCACCGGATCACGCGCAATGCTGATGGCACCAGTACTATCCGATAAGAGCGGAGTGGGAGCATCAGCAGAAACACCAAAATCCGCAAGTAACCAGCGTAACCAAGTCACCTCAGCCGTCAAGAGAGCCATCGCTCGCAACTCAGCCTCAACACTCGAACGAGAGCGCAACCTGCTTCTTGGTCTTCCAAGCAATGAGAGAGCCACCAAGAAAGACACAATAGGCGAGAAAGAGACTTGCGATCCTCCGGATCGCTAGCCCGAGTAGCATCCGAGTAGGTGCGGAGCTGTAAGGAGGCTGGAGCGAGGAAAGAAAAGCCGACGAGAGATAGTGCCACGAAGATAGCGAAGGACACGAAGAAGATGACTATAGTGGACACTAGTGGGAGCAGCCATGAACTGACTCAGAATGTGGACTGGGTAGGAGATGTCAGGACGTGTGACAGCAAGGTAGACAAGACTCCCAACCAAGTGACGATAGCGGGTCGGGTCCGGAAGAAGATCACCATCAGTGGAACGGAGGCGGACATTGAGCTCCATAGGAGTCTCGACAATGCGCTCATCACCAAGAGCAGCACGAGTGAGAAGGTCCTGAATATACTTCTCCTGGGAGATATAGAAGCCATCGGAGGTAGAGGAAACCTCAAGCCCAAGAAAGTAGCGGAGAGGACCAAGATCGGTCATGAGAACCGATCGCGAAGACGGGCCTTGACAAAGGCAATGTACTCAGGGTCGTCGCCGGTGATGATCATGTCATCAACATAAAGAAGAAGCAGAGTCCGACCACGAGAGGATGTGTGGACAAAGAGCGCAGGGTCATGGGCGCTAGGGACGAAACCAGCAGCGATGACCACAGAGGCAAAACGCTGAAACCAGGCGCGAGGGGCTCGCTTAAGGCCATAGAGAGAGCGCCGTAGACGACAGACCATGCCATCGGGAACAGAGTAGCCAGGAGGTGGCTGCATGTATACCTCCTCACCTAGCTCACCGTTAAGAAAAGCGTTCTGTACATCAAGCTGAGAGACAGACCAGTGGCGACGGGAGTAGTGAAAAGGGTAGGGAGGGACGACCGAAGTCGAGGAAGGTGACATGGGAGGAGAGGATGAGGAGGGTGGGGACGGTGGTGAGGGAGGAGAGGGGGTCTGGTGGGTGGAGGAGGAGAAGGTGGTGAGAGACTCGGCGGAGCAGGGACCGGAGGCACAGGAGGAGGTGAGTCAGGGAACATGAGAAAAGAGATATCATCCACCGAGAAGGAAGAGGAGGAGGGACGCGGGTAGAAAGGACGGGACTCATCAAAAGTGACATCCCGAGATATGCGCATCCGGCGACCAATAGGATCCCAGCACTTATATCCTTTGTGCTCAGGGCTGTAGCCAAGGAAGACACACTCAACCGATTGAGCACTCAACTTGGTGCGTTCGTGTGGAGCACGAAGAACATAGCAAACACAACCAAAAAGACGAAGGGTCGAGTAATCAGGAGTGTGACCAGTGAGACGCTCAAGAGGAATACCACCCTGCAAGGCTGTGGAGGGCTGAAGGTTGATGAGATAGGTGGAAATAGACACAGCCTCAGCCCAGAAGTGAGGAGGAAGAGAGGCAGCGATCATCATCGCACGCGCCGTCTCAAGCAGGTGGCGATGCTTGCGCTCAGCCACGCCATTTTGGGCATGGGCGCCTGGACAGGAAAATTGGGCAAGAGTACCCTGCTCAGCAAGAAAACCACGCAACAGCTGGGAGATGTACTCACCGGCAGAATCAGCCCGAAAGACACGTATAGGTGTCGAAAACTGAGTATGGACCATGGCAGCAAAACGTTTATATATCGAGAGAACCTCGCTGCGAGTGTGGCGAGAGAAGTCATCGATAAAAAGAACATAGTAGCGGTGACCCCCCTTGGAAGCAAAAGGAGCCGGACCCCATACATCAGAATGGACCAAGTCAAACGGACGCTGAGATACAGACGCACTAGTAGGATAAGGTAACTGATTCTGTTTACCAAGCCTACAACCCTGACAACCCTGAAGCGAGACATCTCCTGAGACAGGCCCCAGAAGGCCTCGACGAAGTAAAGATGACAAGCGAGAACCACAAAGATGACCAAGACGATGGTGCCACTGCTGAAAGGAGGCGATGGTGGAAGCAGCAAGCACGCATGGAGCGGTCGATGAAGTGGTGGAAGAAGGAACATGAAGCCAGTCAAGCGCCCAAAGTCCCTGGGAGTCACGGCACCGAGGGCCAGCCCCAACCAGGGCCCGAGTGTGAGTGTCCTGAACAGAACAAGAATCGACATCAAGAATGACCCGACAACCAGAATCAGTGAGTTGAGCAGCGGAAAACAAATTCATGGTAAGACGGGGAACATGAGAAACATCAGGAACGGAAAAGGAGGAAGTAGAAAGAGTGCCACGACTAGCAACAGGGAGAGAAGTACCATCGGCAGTAAGAACACTAACAGGAAGAGGAAGAGGGCGAAGAGAAGAAAGAGAGGAAGAATTAGGAGACATGTGAAAAGAAGCTCCAGAATCCAGAACCCACGAAGATGTACCTGACGGTGGAGAGGAAACAGCCGCGGAGGCAGCAGTACTGATATGGGGTGGCCCGATCTTCTCAGTAAGCAACGGTGGTGATGATGATCACGGGGTGATGGCAGCGGAGAAACACGACGATGTAGTGGATGATAACTTGTATGACGCAACGAGATCTCTCGATTGGTCCCTGTCGCCAGATGCAACAGCTCTCAACCACCGCAAGATATTCGCAACTCCACACACTTGCGCACGTAGCCGCCGACCACGAAGCGGTAAGTTGCAACCGTCTAATTCCCAATGGAACAGCAGATCACACAAGACTTAAACGGGATCTACACAATATCCAAGCAATATAGTGTAGGGAATTCAATAGTTTTGCAGAGCAAACAACTAAGAACTAGGGTTTATCTTAAACGTGGTCTAAAACAGCTAGGGGGGCGTCCTGGGCACTTATATAGGTGTCCGGGACGAGTTCTGGTCGAAAAGATACAAAAATAACCGACCCGGAATAGATCTGGTCGAGACAGACTCGGACTGGTCCGGTCTGGAATCCGGTCGACCGGGCTGTGGACCGGGCGATCCGGTCTGTGGTCCGGTCAACCGGGCTGTGGACCGGGCGGTCCGGTCGGGGGTCCGGTCGACCGGTCGGAAACCGGGAAAACTGCGAAGTTTCCGGTCTCGCTCCGGTACGATAAATTTCCTCCGGTTGGTGGCCGGTTTACGACCGGTCGGCCGGGCCAGGGACCGGGCGGCCCGGTCAGGTGGCCGGTCAGACCGGGTTCTGGACCGGCCTGGACTTCTTCTTCTCCTCTCGCGCATTCCTCCCGCTCCTCCCTCGCGCGTCCATGAGATATCTTCATGTCCCGCTCCATGTCCAGCTTCACGGCCTTCTTGATGTCCGTCTTCACGTCCAGCTGCTCCTCTCCTCGTGCGATGCATGTCTCCTCTTGATACCTGATGATACATAAGTAATAGGACTTAGGCAGTATAAAGTTCTCATCAATCAAAGTATCGTTTAGAAACAAGTTCACCTGTTGTTTAAGTAGCTTCGCACGAGCTCTTGTAATTGGTCCAATCCGAACTTCATTGGACTTGAGCTTCACGACGAGGTTCATCTTCATTTGCTAATGACGGAGGTAGTAGTGAGGTAGGGATGTCCTCATCATCTCCCCCCTTCAAAAGGCGTCGACCCCGACGCTCCAAGGTCTTCTCCGTCATATGGTGTCAAATCAGCAACATTGAAAGAATTACCGACACCAAACTCATCAAGCTGGAAGATCTATCGAGTATGCATTATCATTGATCTTGGCAAGCACTTTGTAAGGACCAGCACCACGCGGCTTCAACTTAGACTTCCGCGGCTTCGGGAACCTATCCTTGCGAAAATGTACCCGAGACCAAATCACCGAGGCTTGAACAACATCTCTTTGCGCTTCTTGTTCATCCTTGCAGCATTGCTCTTGCCTTTCTTCTCGATCAACTCTTTAGTCTTCTCATGGATCTTACGCACAAAATCTGCCCTCTTGGATGCCTCCATATTAACTCTCTCATGTATGGGCAAAGGCAACAAGTCAAGTGGAGTAATGGGTTTGAAACCATACACCACCTCAAAAGGACACAGCTCCGTGGTAGAATGTACCGCCCTGTTGTAAGCAAACTCCACATGCGGCAAACACTCTTCCCACTCCTTCAGGTTCTTCTTGATCATGGATCGCAACAGTTGTGACAAGGTTCGATTCACCACCTCAGTTTGACCATCAGTTTGAGGATGACAAGTAGTACTGAATAGTAGCTTTGTCCCGAGCTTTCCCCAAAGTGTCTTCCAGAAGTAGCTCATGAACTTCACATCACGATCAGAAACAATAGTCTTCGGGACTCCATGTAGTCGAACAATCTCCCTGAAAAACAGGTTAGCAATATGCGACGCATCGTCGCTTTTGTGGCAGACAATAAAGTGTGACATTTTAGAAAATCTGTCCACTACCACAAATATAGAATCATGGCCTCTTTTAGTACGCGGCAAACCCAACACAAAATCCATACTTATATCCTCCCATGGTGTAGTAGGTGCCGGTAACGGAGTATACAAACCGTGAGGCTTCAGCTTGGACTTGGACTTGTTGCAAGTAATGCATCTCCTCACATATCTATCCACGTCCCGCCTCATCTTTGGCCAATAAAAGTGGTCAGCTAGCATGAGTAAGCGTCTTCTCACGCCCAAAGTGACCCATCAAACCTCCGAGCATGTGATTCCTGCAATAAGAGCAAACGCACGGACGATTACGGAACACATAGTTTGTTAGCTCTAAACAAGAACCCATCATGTATGTGATATTTTTCCCATGCTTTACCAAGAGCACATAAGCGATATGGTTCAGCAAAATCATGATCAGTAGCATACAAATCACATAGTATCTCTAAACCAGGAATTTTAACATCAAGTTGAGTTAATAGCATATTCTTCCTAGATAGAGCATCAGCAACAATGTTATCTTTTCCCTTCTTATGTTTAATGATGTATGGAAAAGACTCAATGAACTCAACCCACTTAGCTAGACGCTTATGCAAAGTAGATTGAGCTTTCGGGTATTTTAAAGCTTCATGATCGGAATGTATGATAAATTCTTTTGGCCACAAATAATGTTGCCAAACCTCAAGAACTCTAATTAAAGCATACAATTCTTTATCATATATAGGATAGTTCAACTTAGCACCGGATAATTTCTCGGAAAAATATGCAATTGGGCGACCCTCTTGCATCAACACACCACCAATTCCAATACCACTAGCATCACATTCAATCTCAAATTGCTTATTGAAATCAGGAAGTGCAAGCAACGGTGCAGAAGTTAACAATCATTTCAGTTCATCAAAAGCATGATCTTGGGCAACGCCCCACTCAAAGACAACACCCTTTTTAGTCAATTCATTCAAAGGTGCAGCAATAGTAGAAAAATTGGGCACAAAACGGCGATAAAACCCAGCTAGACCATGAAAACTTCTAACTTGACTCACATTCATGGGAGTAGGCCAATTTTGAATAGCTTCAATTTTAGACACATCTACTTCTACTCCATGCTTAGAGACAACATAACCCAGAAATATGACCTTATCTTTGCAAAATGTGCACTTCTCAAGATTACCATAGAGTTGATTATCACGCAACACTTGCAAAACATGTCGAATATGTATAGTATGATCAGATTCATTGCGGCTGTAGATTAATATGTCATCAAAGTATACAACCACAAATTTGCCAATAAATTCACGCAAAACATGGTTCATTAATCTCATGAAAGTGCTAGGTGCATTAGTTAACCCAAAAGGCATTACTAACCACTCATATAAACCAAATTTTGTTTTAAAGGCAGTTTTCCACTCATCCCCTTCTTTCATCCTAATTTGATGATAACCACTACGCAAATCAATTTTAGAGAACACAGCAGCACCACTCAATTCATCTAGCATATCCTCTAAACGGGGAATAGGATGACGATATCGAATAGTAATGTTGTTTATAGCTCTACAATCTACGCACATACGCCAAGTACCATCTTTCTTAGGAACTAAAATAACAGGAACAGCACAAGGACTAAGGCTTATGCGGATATAACCTTTGTCGAGTAGCGCTTGTACTTGCTTACGTATCTCCTTCGTCTCTTCGGGATTAGTGCGATATGGCGCCCTATTGGGCAGCGATGCTCCGGGAATCAAGTCAATTTGATGCTCAATACCTCGCAATGGTGGTAGTCCTGCGGGTACCTCCTCCGGAAACACGTCGCCGAATTCCTGCAAAACACTAGAAACACCAAGAGGAAGAGGGGTCATGTCGTTAGAAACCAAAACCGTACCCCTGTACAAAAGCACAAGAGGCATGGCCGTAGGATCCTCACTAAATTCTCTCATGTCTTCTTTGGTGGCTAATGAAACTAAGGAATTCACTCTCTCACTTTTCGTTATATCACTCACGACATTACAATTCTCTCGCCTATCTAGAGATGCATCCTCCAAATTCACTTCAATCTTCGACGAGACTCATTGACAATCTGTTGTGGTGACATAGGTCGTAAGTTAATTTTCTTGCCCTTGTACTCCAAGTGATATGTATTGGCGCGGCCATTGTGTTGCACAGAACGGTCATAGAGCCAAGGCCGACCCAATAAGAGGTGACAAACCGTCATAGGAACCACATCAAAATCAATGCAATCCTTATACGGTCCAATCTCAAACTCAACACGCACCATATGGTTTACCTTCATCTCACCACCTGTCGCTCAACCACTGAATATAATATGGATGCGGGTGCGGTAGGTACTTCAACTTCAGCTTGGTACATAACTCCTTGCTTGCTAAATTGCGGCAACTCCCGCCATCAATAATGACCTTGCAAGCCTTGTCAGGACCAACCAAAGCTTTGGTTTGGAACAAATTGCAGCGCTGAGTAGATGCACTAGGCAACACATTAAGAGCACGCTGCGACACAACAATGGTACGAGCATCAGAAGGATATGCATCTTCACCATCAGTGTCATAGTCATCATCGTCTGGAGCATTTGGATCAACATCATCTCCAGTCTCATACTCATTGTCCTCATTGATAAACATGACTTTGCGGTTAGGACAATCTCTCTTGAAGTGACCCTTGCCACCACATGTATGGCAAAGCATATCGCGGTTGCGCGTTGTAGACACACTAGAACCACTCATACTTGCCGCAGATTCGGACTTCTTTGCATTAGATACATTGGAGACCGGTTTGCTAGGCGGAGTAGAGTAAGAAACGGAGCGCGTCGACGGTGCCGGCGCCGTAGAGGGCGCGCGGGGTGTAAAACGCCCAGCTCCCGTAGCACGTCCTTTAACCTTTGCTTCTTCAGCCAACTGTGATTCAGCTTCTCTTGCATGATGTAACAATTGATTCATATCGGTGTAGGTGTAATGACGAACAATGCCTTTAACATCATACTTCAATCCATTGAGAAAACGCTGCATTGTCATCTCTAGAGACTCACGGACACGACCACGCTGCATAAGCATCTCCATCTCCATGTAGTACTCATCAACGTACAGTCTTCACACCTTGCCTCAATAGTGTTAGCTTATCAAATATATTCCGCATGTAATTTGTAGGCACAAAACGAGAAGTCATAACCTCCTTCATAGCACGCCATGTACGGATAGGTTGTGCACTATCTTCGTCGCGGTTACGAATCAAAGAATCCCACCAACGTAATGCATAACCATCAAATTCAGAAGAAGCAAGCTTGATCTTCTTATCTTCGAGTAGTTGGGATGTAAGCTCCATAACTTCTCAATCTTGAGCTCCCAAGTGAGATATTCTTCAACATCAGCTCCCCCTTCAAACTTGGGTATGGAAAACTTGGGCTTACCCAATCCATCTTCTTCATCTTGCCCACGACCATTACGGCCAAGTGGAGCCCGACCACGCGGACGATGACCATGAGGCGCACCACGAGCATTGTGTGCGTCATCTTCAAGCTCAGGATCTTCATCATCGTCTTGTTGTTGTTGTATAGTCAAATTCTCAATAGTAAGGCGCATATCGTCAAGAGTGCGCTGTATATCGGTCATTTGATCAGCCAATCCAGTGACGGTGATATTAGTAGCATCCAGCGTCTGTTTGATCTCGTCAACTGTATCCTTAAGCTCATCATCCTTAGTGCGGAATTCACGTCGCATCTCGTTACGAAGAGCTTCATACTCCCTCCAAGTGACGATATCTGCCGAATTCTTGTTTTCCTGGTTAACAATCTTATTATCACTAGCGAGACATGATTAGTAGGTTAGTGCACTAAATCAAAAATATATGGTGGTACTCTCACAACTCACTCAAAACTGATAAGAAAAGGAAATCTTACCGTTCCACGATAAATTAGTGTTGCTTACCACTTGTAGGAACAACTAGTGCACGGATGTAGCGAAGCGAATATCAAGGGTATAAGAACAATCACACGACAAAGCAGGATATATGTGGGGCTGTAGGTAGGCTACCTATTTGCACCAATAACAAGCTCTAGCGCTGACCGTAGACAACCAAAGATACTCACACAAGGCGATATAATGGGGCAATGCAACTATATGTGGGAAAGGTTGCAATGCACTAGAGAGACGCTAGCAAAGCTCAAAGAGACAGGCACAAGATTGCTCAACTACGGGTGCAGTAAAGTAAACTTAGGCCTTCACTTGATTCAACTAGCACAACACTTTTCTTTTTTTTTTTTTTGTATTTTTCTTTTTGTAGAACACACGCAGCTATGTAGCTCTTTTTGCTTTTTTTTTTTTGACTCAACTCCTTGATAACACGACCAACAGAAATTGCAAAGCACCAAAACCCTAACGAGCAGCCTGTCGAGCGGTAAAACTAGTCTCTTCTGGGGAAGTTCCTAGTCACTTTATATCGATAGGCTGTGTCTATGGTTGGGAACAAGCACACTGTACGCTATGTGGACTCGGAGTAACAAAAACTGACACACTATGATAAACTAGACACAAGATGATAGGGTAAACGCAAACCCTAACAATTCTACTAGAAGAAAGATAAAGATACGCAAAAACAACTACGAAAAGCAACTAAAACTCGAAATTAGTGCAATCTAAGGCTATGGCAAACCCTAACCCTAATTTTTTTTTTATGGCTTTTTCTGGATAGGAAAACACTCACAACTCAACTATGGGGTGGATTGTGGATGGCTTACCGAGGAAAACTGGAAATCTGATACCAAGATGATATGGGGTGGCCCGATCTTCTCGAGTAAGCAACGGTGGTGATGATGATCACGGGGTGATGGCAGCGGAGAAACACGACGATGTAGTGGATGATAACTTGTATGACGCAACGAGATCTCTCGATTGGTCCCTGTCGCCGGATGCAACAGCTCTCAACCCCGCAAGATATTCGCAACTCCACACACTTGCGCACGTAGCCGCCGACCACGAAGCGGTAAGTTGCAACCGTCTAATTCCCAATGGAACAGCAGATCACACAAGACTTAAACAGGATCTACACAATATCCAAGCAATATAGTGTAGGGAATTCAATAGTTTTGCGAGCAAACAACTAAGAACTAGGGTTTATCTTAAACGTGGTCTAAAGCAGCTAGGGGGCGTCCTGGGCACTTATATAGGTGTCCGGGACGAGTTCTGGTCGAAAAGATACAAAAATAACCGACCCAGAATAGATCTGGTCGAGACAGACTCGGACTGGTCCGGTCTGGAATCCGGTCGACCGGGCTGTGGACCGGGCGATCCGGTCTGTGGTCCGGTCAACCGGGCTGTGGACCGGGCGGTCCGGTCGGGGGTCCGGTCGACCGGTCGGAAACCGGGAAAACTGCGAAGTTTCCGGTCTCGCTCCGGTACGATAAATTTCCTCCGGTTGGTGGCCGGTTTACGACCGGTCGACCGGGCCAGGGACCGGGCGGCCCGGTCAGGTGGCCGGTCAGACCGGGTTCTGGACCGGCCTGGACTTCTTCTTCTCCTCTCGCGCATTCCTCCCGCTCCTCCCTCGCGCGTCCATGAGATATCTTCATGTCCAGCTCCATGTCCAGCTTCACGGCCTTCTTGATGTCCGTCTTCACGTCCAGCTGCTCCTCTCCTCGTGCGATGCATGTCTCCTCTTGATACCCGATGATACATAAGTAATAGGACTTAGGCGAGTATAAAGTTCTCATCAATCAAAGTATCGTTTAGAAACAAGTTCACCTGTTGTTTAAGTAGCTTCGCACGAGCTCTTGTAATTGGTCCAATCCGAACTTCATTGGACTTGAGCTTCACAGCAGGTTCATCTTCATTTGCTAATGACGGAGGTAGTAGTGAGGTAGGGATGTCCTCATCAAGTACCCGTCGAAGCAGAGCCGGAGGAGGCAAGGAGACGCTGAAGTCTCACTATATCCTGCTCAGTGAAGCCGGTGGTGACAGGCGCTGAGGGTGGAGCACGAGGAGGCACACCCCGCTGCTTCTGGTAGCAGTCAGACTCAAGGTGACCAGACCTCCGACAGTGAGTGCAGAACCGAGGAGGGCGAGAGCGACCTCCACCGCGAGAAGAGCGGGCTCCTCCAGAAGCAGCAGGCACTGGTGTAGGAAGAAGTGGCGGTGCAGGAGCAGTGGGAACTCGAGCAGCAAGAACAGAGGGTGTCCCAAGCAGTCCAGCACCACGCAGACGAGTCTCCTCAGCACGAAGCTCAGTCAGCACCTCTGAGATAGGAACACGGCCTCGAGCAAACAACTGAGCACGACGAGGCTCAAACTCTGGACGAAGTCGAGACAGGAACTCATGGATCCTCTGAAAGTCCATATCTGAACGTACTGTCCGGCAACACTGGCAAGTACCACAGACAGCACTGCGAAGGGAGTCAAGCTGGCGCCAGATCGCCGCACTCTGGGTGTAGAACTCATCAACAGTAGAGTCACCCTGCTGAAGATCATGCTCCTGACGCAACACAGACAAGTACAGAGAATCCCCAGAAGGCTGATAGCGCTGACGAAGGTGAGACCACATCTCAGCGACAGTAGCGAGGCCCATAAACTCAGAAGCAAACTGTGGCTGAACACTCTGCGAAAGGACAGCGGCAGCTCTAGCATCCTCATCACACCACTGAGTAAAGGTAGCCAAACTATCACGGTAGGAGCTAAGAGCCTCTGAATAGGCAAGTTCCTGCTCTTCATATGCCTCATCAGCAGTAGTCTCGGCAGACTTGGCCGCATCTCGATCAGCCTGCGTAGCATCCTCAGCAAGGGCCTGTGGCACCGGCGGCGGAGTAGGAGGCACAGGAGCAGTGGGGTGCGGCGGACAAGAGACCTCGCCGGTAAGAACACCCCACAATCGGAGACCACGCATATGGATGCGTATAAAGGCGGCAAACTCTCCATAGTTGGTGCCATCAAATATCACTGGGCACCGAGGAATACTCACATAGCCTGCAGACGAGGATGCCATACTGATACACAGATTTTTTTTTTTTCAATCTAGATCTGAATCTGGGCAGAAAGCAACAATCAGCAGCAGCTTCACGTACGAACGCGTACGGATCAACCAGGAGAGCAACGCCCCGCCGATTGGACCTATGCAGAGGCAACCGGAGCGTGCGGCCGAACCAGGACGGGACCGGGCAGGAGCCGGCCAGATGCAGCCTGGACGAGGCAGCCGGCCAGAGGTGGCCGGGACGGGGCCGACCTGGCCTAGCAGATCCGGCCGGCGGAGGCCGGGGCTGAGCCTGGCCTAGCAGATTCGGCCAAGGACGGCTGGCCGGCGGCAGCCAGACGGAGAGCTCGACGAGGAGCTCGAAAATGGCCGAAAAAAGGCTAATTTCTTGGAATGAGAGAGGAAGAAGAGAGTGGAGCAGCGACAGCCGGAAAGATCATCGGCGGCGGCGTGGATCGAGCACGGAGTTGCAGCGTGCAAAGAGCTAAACCATGAGCTCTGATACCATGTTGTGAATGAGCAACTGGTATTCACAGAGGGCCATAGGCCAGTACATGTACATGTGTGACTATGTGCAGGTAAGCCCCTCATACACTGGGGAATAACAGAAAAGGGGACTATACAACTCTAACAGTTTACAGACACAAAATCTGTCTTCAAGATCACTCAAATTCTATTATCTCACTAGTTTCAACTTCCAAATGACATGGATGCTGCAGTACTCGCCCAAAGTTGGAATTTAAATCTGAATGAACCTGACCAGTTAATTTTGACCAAGCATTTGAATTACCTTCAAATTAGAGTCGAGTTCGGATAGCACACATGTTATTGTAATGAGATATAGTAGTCTTTTTCCTGGCTAGGTCACCGAAATTTAGTAAAATTGCCAAACATAGCGGACAACCCTCGGTCAAGTAAGAACACCCAGCCATGGCCCTAAAAGGGCTATAGGGCGTACCAGATAGTAATCCATCCCCCAATCGCGTACCCTAATATGTTTTTTGTCCGACGTGGTTCAACAGACTATCCGGTGTCTCAAGCCCGTCCCTAATCGACAGGAGCATGGTGGGGGCACTGGATACGAGCCGCATCTGAAACCACGTAGGATACCGACAGATGGGTTCCACATGCCACTGACTCATCGCATTCAAACCTTGCGAAATCGACGCTGCTTCCACCCTACGAAATCATCACCACCGCCATCACATAAACTGACACCAGACATCGACCAACCACGCCTCGCCTACGCCGCCAATGCCACCTCTCTACCGCTTCGACGTACGTCACTTCATGTAGAAGGTACGGCGACCTTGCAAGACGTTCGATCGTACGACTATGACGTATTTTTCCTTTCTCGCCATTGTTCAATCTTTCATCTGCTTCCTTTTTTTATTCATGGATTATGGATAGCTACGACGAGATTCTGATGCACTAGTTCATGGATGAAGAAGCCATTGCCGATGTCGATGAATAGGAGCACCTCATGATTCTCGCTGCTCTTGAAAAATGATAGGTGGACGAGAACACTGCCCCCAAATGTGGTTTCAAAGTGTGGGAAAAGAAGTCGAAGCCAAGGCAAAGAATGGAGATCATACCATGTTCTACACCGAATATTTTGCCGATGGTCATTTAGAATGAACAATTACTTGTTCATGATATTTTGCATGGCGTGAGAGAGTTCGATAACTACTTCGCAATGAAGAATGACTACACCGAAATCCATGTTTTCTCATTAATTCTAACTCCACATCACACGAATCCATGTACAAATTCAGCAGGGCAATTGTCGGAAAGTTGGGACACATTATTTGAGAGGTTCAAATGAAGAGGAGAACGCTTATATCATGGCACAAAATGAAGGGAGAGGATTTCCTGGGATAATCGAAAGCGTCGATTGGATGCACTTGGACATGGAAGAATTGTCCATTTATTTGGCAAGGTTAGTACAAAAGGCATCCTAGATATTGCAATGTGGTACATTTAGCTATGGCGGACTATGACATATGGATTTGGCACGCTATTTTTGGCATGACGGTTCTCACAATAACATCAACATGCTGCAGCGGTCTTTGGTGTTTGCTACACTTGTTGATAGCCATGATCCACCTTACAACTGTGAGCTCAATGGTCACTATTATACCAAAGGTTATTATCTAGATGATGCCATCTATCCAAGATGTTCGACATCTGTGAAGGCAATCAATGAGCGTCTAGGTCTAAAGAAGCCTCACTTTTCTTTGCAGAATGAGAGTTATAGGAAGGACATGGTCTGAGAATTTGGTATGCTACAAGCTCGATTTGCTATTGTTAGATACCTTGCACTTGGTCTCATGAGGATATGTCTGAGGCCATGAAATGATTGCGTGATCCTACACAATATGATCATCGAGAGTGAGCGTAAGAAGACAGCTATGGATGATCATTCGTATGATAACTAGGGGCCTCTTGATCATGGGGTGCCTGAGAATTTTGCTGATTTTCTCGCCATGAATGCAGAAATCCATGATGCAGATACTCATGCACAACTGCAAAATGATCTTGTGGAGCATTTTTTGAGTCTCAAAGGAGAGGATGGTTGGATATATTCGAATTTCATGAATTATGTGTCTTATTGCGTTTTTATTTACTGTAAACTATTTATTTGTGTGCTAAACTATTTATTCAAGTGATTTCAACTTTACTACTCCCTCTTGTTCAAAATAATTACCCAAAAATGGATGTATCTACACACTAAAACATGTGTAGATGCATCTATTTTTGGGCAATTATATTTAACCGGAGGGAGTAGATTATTAAAATACATGGCCGGAATTCTGAAAAGAAACTGAAAAACCTAGTTGTATCGGCCGTTTAAGAGACCCCGCTAGAGAGAGGCATCCCAAAAAACAGCCACCCGTTCTGGCACCACATTTGATTTGTCCGACGCGTGTGCCGGATGCCGTTTGAAAGCCACGGCTAGTGATGCGCTAACTCGAGTTAGTACGTTAAGCTTGTCGATCCGGACAAACTATTGCGGCTGTTTCTCAACTGAGCAAAAAGGATTGTAAAATTATGTCTAGTACACTATGTGGAAAAAGAGGGGCTAGCTAGTGTAGGCTAGCTGCCCTCAAAAGTCCAAAGGAGTTTGGTAATTTCTCTCGTGTGAATGGAGACCAGAAAGAAATTGTTCCAGGTTCCAACCGTGTTTACTTTGTTGAGTCTATCATCATATGCTCGATTCCTTGCTCTTTAATTAACCTCCTCCTGGTCGTTCAAACATATACTGCATGCACTTCACGGTTCACGCAATCACGAGGTAATGAGTGTTACCAAGATCATTGAACCACGAGTCGGGACTCAGGAGCGGGGTCAAGGATGTCTTTACGCGGGATCATCGACCTCCGACGTATATCTTTCATCGAAACTGTAAGGCATTTCACGCGGCAATGCTTAAATGGAATTCTGGATCACGTAGTGAAGCCACCTAGCGTGACTGATAGTGGCGCTAAGCAGCCGAGAAGTCTGAAAGGGTTGGTAGATCGACCATGGGCTGTGCCGCTGTCGATTACCTGTTACTTTCAGTAAACTTTCTAGGTCGCGCGCGCCTCTGGTCGGCATCGATGACTTGACCTGCATGGAAGACCAGCATTTCAGAAAAATGCCCTTCAGAGTTAAGGCAACGCAATAGTCAAAAAGGCAATTGTTAATTTATTATTTAAATATATATCACTGTCTAATAATGAGCTGATGATCATCAGTGCACACTTAGTTTAGGCGCGCAGCGCAATGCAAGCTTAGCTAAAATAATCCTTCGCGATTAATCATAGAGTAAAAATACTTGGTTAGTACATGAACTCGTCATATGTGTTCAGTTTGTACGTCAACTTACGAAACATTCAGTCCAATACATTAACTTGCATTAGTGACATACCGCAGGTCCAAACAGCCTAACAAATATAATGACACTATTGTGCCATGTTGCGGTGAATCGTGTGCACATTTTTAGTGAGATTTTTTTTCATATGTGAGGCAAAAATGGCAGGTAGTTTTGCTTCGACCCCCTGCACTCGGCAGTGTTCTCACTGTCCACGTCCATCCAATTCGTCTCCATTCCAACTCGTAGGAATGCCCTGTTTCCACGGGATAAGGAGTTTATTAATTAGTTTATAGTGTTACGTTACAATCCCGTAGGACATGATCCTGGAGTAGTGGAGTGCATTAGGAACAACAACCCTGACTAAACCTGTGTCCTTTGGTTTTTCATCCAAAAACTAGCTTAACTCATGACTAGCACTATTACACAACCTAGGAATTCTTACAAAGGTAACGATTCGATACGAAGAAAGCAAAATCCGGAGGTCTTCTACCAGATGGCTGAGAGCTAAGCCATCCCTTTCTGAGTTCATCGCCATTCGCACCAGCACCGAGCTATCTGTCTCCACCATGCTCAAGTCCAGGGCAAACCGAAGGCCTTTCATGCGCGCTTGCAACTTTGCTTCCAAAGTAGAAGAGCAGTGTCATAGAGCTCTGCAAGTGGAGAAGACAGATCGAATTGTCGTTTCGATGAAGAATCATACCGGTACCTGCCTGTAGAGATTGGGCGATCAACGCCCCATCCACGGTGTGGCTTGACGACGGTGGCCACCGCTGGCATTCAAGAAAACGACAGTGACAGAACCTGTGCAATTCTAGTGATGTTTCTTGTGATTTCAACAAGAGAACACTCGCAAAATCCGGCCGACACGGTGCACGGTCCAATTCATCATGCCACATGGGCGGTGGGGGTCGTTAGTCTGTTGGGCTGGTTTGGATCTGTGATGTAATGGAGTGAATGGTTTGCAAGTTTATGTATTAGCCGCATGTAGCTTTACTCTTAACAAGTTAATGCTGCCTTCTACTCAATGATTTGGTGATACTATTAATTTTTACAACTCTATCATGCTTCCACGGTTTACAGTAGTCCTAGCTTCCTAGCAAGAACATATGCACATTGACTTGAAGGAACAAAAGACGTACAATTCAATATTTACACGCATGCCGATTCCTATCTGCACACGCCTACACCTATCCACCTACGATTCACTTTGCTGCAGCAGTAGCAGCAGCAGCAGCAGCAGCGGCAGCTTCCTCCGCCGCCAGCCGTCGGTGCACCTTGGCGATGTATTCCGCCGCTGCTACGTCGATTCCACCTAGCTGTGCCACCCTCGCCGACGTCGTCTTCTTCTCCGCATTGATCTTCTCCACTCTCTCGACGAAGATTTCTCCCACACCCGACATGTCTGGTAGTCTATGTTGAGCTTTTGCCTTGCTTTGGACTGAATGAATGGATGATAAACCGTCGAGGAACGCAGGGTGCTGGGGTATTTATAGAGCGGCCACGGTCTCTGTGGTGGCGTGATTTCCAAGCAAGATGGAAGAAAAAGTCTTGCACGTACGTACTCCCTGCGTGGAAGGACGGCCCTGGAAGGCTGGAACGCTAACACACGGGCACGTATGTATTTCAGTTTGATTTGGTCAGTGATCTTCTCTTTTAGATGTCGTTCAGGATATTCACTGGTAACTTACACACAGGCGCAGATCTGTCGTCAGGAAACATTATATATTCTCTATTTTCTTCCAGATGATTTAACTAACGGCTAACTATTTTTTTAAGAGAAAGTGCTGATCTTAATTGCCAAGAAGAGTCCATATGGTCCCCCAAACGACGAGTAAACGAAAAGGGCAACACACTGATTTTGTGGGGAAGACTTGTATAAGTTAACTCCATTAGGTGAGATAACAGGATCAGCTTACAAAATTTATTTGTAGAAATTGCAAAAATAATCTGAAACTTAATTGTATACGACACACCTACTGGCTCTATCTTGTATCTACTTCTCCAAGAAATCCTGCTCAAAAGGCAATCCACAGGTAGAGAAATAAAAAAAGATAAACTGTAATTAATGTTAATAATGTTGGCTTTAGGTGACTATGATTTCGCACTATTCACGCCCTAATTTTGTCTTCTTTCGCTCTCTAAGTGTAGGCCCAATTTGAAGCTGCAATTTTTAGGGTTGTCAAAATTTTAAAATATTTGAATATATTTTGTCTGCTCAACAAAGTTGATAATTGGCCCCCTTTTCTAATGTTGTACGTCGGAAACTGCTGGCTGCTGCATGTCTCGGCCGGCCGGCCAAACATTTCGATCGACCAGATTAAAAGCACGCGTTGGTGCTCTGACTTAACAGCTAAGATAACATGATACTAACACCGTAACACGTCAATGCTTCTAGTCGCTGAGAGCCCTGAGGGCCTGCAAACAGATAGATGGACGTATAGTACACAAGGAACCGGTTGATCAGACACGCGCTTCTACTGTACAGAAGTCAGCGAGGGGACTTGCTACGCATCTCCGGCCTGAATCGCGCCGTACCAGGATTTCATGGCCGCCTACGTACCTATTGCTCTGGAAACCAAGAGGACCAATTGGCAACCCCTACTGCATTATCTACTCGACACTGGTGTTCTAATTGACTAAATATGCCATATTTTGGTGATCGACTTGGACAGCTATCTTACAAGAGTTATATGTGGTCATCGAGACAGATTAGACGGTGGAGATTAGGATCGCGATGATGAGCCAGTCCGGTAAGGTGCGACGTTTTTTCTTCCCCTGATTTTCTGTTACTTTTCCTTTTTTCTTATATTTTTCTTATTTACAGTTTCTATCTTTCTTTGTATTCCCTTTTATTTTCCCTTTATAATCTTCTAGCTCTTTTTAACTTTTAAGTTGTATTTCTTTATTTTGTTCCTCTTATTTTTTAATTTTATTCACATATATATGAAGACATTTTGAAATACATAGAATTTTGTTTCCATATGTATGTACATTATTCTGAAATAGATAAATATTTTCATATTATCTTTTGAAATACATAAACATTGATATCTATAAGCATAAGTATTTACTATTCTGCTTAGTTTTTTGGAAATACTTTTGTACTTACACGCATAGGTGACAATAGGTCATATAGAAATTTTAGTGAGTGACAATTTTCTTTCCACACTATAAACGATTTTTGAAATATATCTTATTTTTTTCACATATAGAAACATATCTTGGTACGGAAGATTTATTTTTCAAATGCATGAACATTTTGAAGTGAAAGGGATAGTTAAAGAACAAGACGAAATGGAGTACGCGTATCAAACTGCAGGAGCAGAAGTTAAGATCGTTTTTTTTTTGCGAATAGAAGTTAAGATCATTATTCTGTGTAGTTATACACGTCATTTATATGTATTTATGTTCACCTAAGAAGATATAAGTATATTGTTATCTTCGGATATCAGAGAAAAACAAATAAAAACATCACATGCAATAAATTAAACAAGGCAATGCAAGTAGGAAAAAAGACGAGGGTTGACGAACCACATGATCTCTCTCTTTTAAACATGGTGGCACAAAATATAAAGCATATAAATAAGTAATGACTTATGCATACATGCAAAAATCATGACTTGTACTTGCGATAGTGCACACTACAGGAAAATGTCAAGATGCCGATGGCCAAAACCTGTGCCCGTTGGCTTTTTATCGGAGTCATCGGCACATGTCCCGAACAGGGTAGGCCACGAAGAAGGCCATCCACATAGGGGTCTCCGCCGTGACGGTGAAACGACGCCGTGTCCCCCCCCCCCCAACCTATGTGGATTGTCTTTTTTAAGTTTCAAATGACTACCAGAAAATGATACAAAATTTTAAAAAAAATCTTTTGAGATTGCTATATGTTACGCAACCTACTATTATGGGAAATTAACGAATTTGAATTTTGAGATTTTTTGCAGAACAGTTTATTTCTCAGTAATATGGTATTATCCTTTACATACAACGTCGGAAAAAAATGTTTAATATATCAAAATGATCATCTCAAAAAGTTACATCCGATTTCAAACGAAAATGCATGTTTGCAACTTTTTTATGATTGCCAAAATTCCAAAGGGAAATATGAAAGCAGGAAGATTTTAACATTTGCCAAAAATTCTTTATTTTATTTTTTTCAAAAAAATTAATATTAATAATTGAATTCTGCTTATTTCTTAATCATTGATGTTTATTTAAAGAATTATTTAAAAAAATAAATGATAAGTAATTTGTGATATCACGGTCTAAGGATTAATATGATTGATATGATAGTATTATCAACAAGGTTTGGCTTCTTTCATGAAAGTTCAACCGGAAGGAATGGAGAAGTTAAGCTGCTAGGGCTGGAGTAGTGTGAGGATGGCTGACCAATTAATTGGGAAGTTTGACTATGCGTGTAATTTGATTTAAGATTAAATTTAGTTAGAGTTAAAATGATCCATGTGAGAGATTAAATAAATTTGAAAAAATTGAAAAAAAAAAACTCGAGCCAGAATTGCCAAACGGATGTTAGTTCTATGTCGATGGAAAAGCCGTGAGCACATGATTATGTGCCCGATGGCCAGCATGTGCCGACGGCCTGTACCGAGGCCATATTGTACCGACAGAGAGGTGCAGCCTAGTCAACGGCCAAATTGGCATGTGCCGACGGTTAGAAGCCGTCGGCACCTTGACTATTTCTTATAGTGGCACCAAGCAAAAATATATGGAGTATGTTCAGTTAGTAAATCAATTTATTTAAATAATTCAATACAATACATTAACTTGCATAACGTCCTAAGTGACACACCGCAGGTCGAAACAGCCGAAAAAATCTAATGACGCTGATAGGGCACGTTGAGGTGAACAGTGTGCACAATTTCTATGGAAATTTTGTGCATGTACCGTAAGAAACGGTATCATTTCCGGACAAGACTTTCCCCTCCAGGCGACCGAGGGAGAAAACCCAAGAACCCTAGACCAGGTTGTGTGGCGCCGGTGAAGGGGCCAGTGTGGAAGTACTCTCGGGCCCCCACGTGAGGCTGCAGGGAGGAAGGCTGGGGGGCTTGTCTCTACTGCTGGGACGCTGTCAACGACCCTCCTCCATGCGTTCTCCTCCTCGACACGGCATCACCAGCAGTTGAGAGTGGGTGGCCGGTGGCTGGGTGTTGCACACCGCTGACCAGGCTGGAACCATGGACTTAGGGCCGCGGCCTTGGGCACGAGATGGGGCGACATCGACCTAGCAGCGGGTGGCGGGTGGCAATGCTCCAGTCTACGCTCTTCGGCCGTTTTGGCGTTGAAGGGGCTGAGGGAGCGGGAATGGTGCGAAGGTCGCCCCGACGAGCCTCCGTTATCAGATCTGAAGGCTGTTGTTGCTCCTCCCGGCACCGGACTCCCCTCCGATGGTTGGTGGGTGTGATCGGATGTGGGCTCTAGACTGGGGGAAACCCTTGGCTCACGGTGGCAGCTACGAGGTCGATGACATTGTTCTCCTTCTTGAAGGCGACATCCAGCCTGTATCCCCTCCTCCCTGCCCTACCTATTGATACGTCCAATTTGCATCACTATTTTATATCATAATTTGCTGTTATTCATTGATATATTTCATATTGGGACACAATACTTATGTTATTTCATCTATTTTGCATGTTTCATGATTATTTGGAGATCGAGCACCGGAGCCGAGATTCTGCTGGAAAAAGCACCGTCAGGATGCAATACTTCGGAAGATCAACTGTGGAAGGAAGTTTTACCAAAAATCCTATTTTTCCAGATGACGAAGGAAGCCAGAAGGGGGAGCCAGTTGGACCCAAGGTGGGCCCACACCACAGGGCGGCACGGCCCATGGCCTGGCCGCGCCACCATGTGGTGTGGGGCCCCCACAGCCTCTTTCGCCTCCTTTTCTTCACGAAACCCTTCGTCCCGAAGACCTAAGCCACGAGAGGAATCCTCACGAAGGGTTACGGCCGCCTCGCGGGGCGGAGAACACCGAGAGAGAAAGAGCTCTCCGGCGGGCAGGAATCCGGCTGGGGAAATTCCCTCCCGGAGGTGGAAATCGACGCCATCGTCACCTCCATCGAGCTGGACATCATCTCCATCACCATCATCATCATCTCCACCATCATCACCGCCATCTCCACCGCTGGACATCGTCACCGCTGTAGCAATTTGGGTTTGATCTTGATTGTTTGATAGGGGAAACTCTCCCGGTACTTGATTTCTACTTGTTATTGATGCTATTGAGTGAAACCATTGAACCAAGGTTTATGTTCAGATTGTTATTCATCATCATATCACCTCTGATCATGTTCCATATGATGTCTCGTGAGTAGTTCGTTTAGTTCTTGAGGACATGGGTGAAGTCTAAATGTTAGTAGTGAACTATGGCTGAGTAATATTTAATGTTATGATATTTCAGTTGTGGTATTATTCTTCTAGTGGTGTCGTGTGAACGTCGACTACACGACACTTCACCATTTATGGGCCTAGGGGAATGCATCTTGTACTCGTTTGCCAATTGCGGGGTTGCCGGAGTGACGAAACCTAAACCCCCGTTGGTATATCGATGCGGGGAGGGATCGCATGATCTCGAGTTTAAGGCTTGTGGTTAGATTTATCTTAATTACTTTCTTGTAGTTGCGGATGCTTGCAAGGGGTATAAT
Organism: Lolium rigidum; assembly: GCF_022539505.1. Lineage (NCBI taxonomy): Eukaryota > Viridiplantae > Streptophyta > Magnoliopsida > Poales > Poaceae > Lolium > Lolium rigidum. Next base: position 259,618,821 of record NC_061509.1, read on the forward strand.
CACAAGTATGTATTAGTCCTAGGAAGGGCGGTACATTAGCATAGGTTCACCCACACAACACTTATCAAAACAATGAAGATTAATCAGTTGTATGTAGCGAAAGCACTAGACTAAAATCCCGTGTGTCCTCGAGAACGTTTGGTCATTATAAGTAAACAAACCGGCTTGTCCTTTGTGCTAAAAAGGATTGGGCCACTCGCTGCAATTATTTCTCTCGCATTTTACTTACTTGTACTTTATTCATCTGTTACATCAAAACCCCCTGAATACTTGTCTGTGAGCATTTACAGTGAATCCTTCATCGAAACTGCTTGTCAACACCTTCTGCTCCTCGTTGGGATTGATGGCGTGTATTTCACACGTTCGTTGGGCAACCCCAAGAGGAAGGTATGATGCGCACAGCAGCAAGTTTTCCCTCGAGAAAGAAACCAAGGTTTATCGAACCGAGGAGGAGCCAAGAAGCACGTTGAAGGTTGATGGCGGCGGGATGTAGTGCGGCGCAACACCGGAGATTCCGGCGCCAACGTGGAACCTGCACAACACAACCAAAGTACTTTGCCCCAACGAAACGGTGAGGTTGTCAATCTCACCGGCATTGCTGTAACAAAGGATTAACCGTATTGTGTGGAAGATGATTGTTTGCAGAGAAAATAGTAAAAACAAGTATTGCAGCAGATTTGTATTTCAGTAAAGAGAATTGGACCGGGGTCCACAGTTCACTAGAGGTGTCTCTCCCATAAGACGAACAGCATGTTAGGTGAACAAATTACAGTTGGGCAATTGACAAATAAAGAGAGCATGACAATGCACATACATATCATGATGAGTATAGTGAGATTTAATTTGGATTACGACAAAGTACATAGACCGCCATCCAACTGCATCTATGCCTAAAAAGTCCACCTTCGAGGTTATCATCCGAACCCCTCCGGTATTAAGTTGCAAAGCAACGAGACAATTGCATTAAGTATGGTGCGTAATGTAACTAGTGACTACATCCTTGAACATAGCACTAATGTTTTATCCCTAGTGGCAACGAGCACAACACAACCTTAGAACTTTACGTCCATTGTCCCGGGTGTCAATGCGAGGCATGAACCCACTATCGAGCATAAGTACTCCCTCTTGGAGTTACAAGCATCTACTTGGCCGGAGCATCTACTAGTAACGGAGAGCATGCAAGATCATAAACAACACATAAGCATAACTTTGATAATCAACATAACAAGTATTCTCTATTCATCGGATCCCAACAAACGCAACATATAGAATTACATATAGATGATCTTGATCATGATAGGCAGCTCACAAGATCCGACAATGATAGCACAATGGGGAGAAGACAACCATCTAGCTACTGCTATGGACCCATAGTCCGGGGGTAGACTACTCACTCATCACTCCGGAGGCGACCATGGCGGTGTAGAGTCCTCCGGGAGACGATTCCCCTCTCCGGCAGGGGTGCGGGAGCGATCTCTGGATCCCCGAGATGGGATCGGCGGCGGCGTCTCGGTGAGGTTTTCCGTATCGTGGCTCTCGGTGCTGGGGGTTTCGTCACGGAGGCTTTAAGTAGGCGGAAGGGCAAGTCAAGAGGCGGCACGGGGGGCCCACACCATAGGCCGGCGCGGCCAGGGGTGGGGCCGCGCCGCCCTAGGGTTTGGCCACCCCGAGGCCCCTCTTCGTCTCGTCTTCGGACTTCTGGAAGCTTCGTGAGAAAATAGGTGTCACATCCCACTTTTCAAACCTTGCATATTTTCTAGCTTTAAAAATTTGGGCCAACAAAAACTTTTATTTATCTTGATACCTAGTGTGCATGGCTTGAGGTTTTGATTTGGATTGGTTAATAGTAAGTGTTAAAATACAACTTCTCACACTAAAACCCCTAGTAACAAGTTTTTGTACCAAAAATTTAAAAGAGGAAACTCTTCATGATACCACTTGTGAAACACACCCCACCCAACTTCTCTTCTTAGAACAATTTTTCCTCTTAACCAAAAGCTTGGGTGCATGAGTGCATGCAACCACAAGACACCTTTTTCTCTCCATGCACCATGCCCCTCTCTTTTCTCTCCCCATAGGGTAAACCCTAGGATAAGGGGGACACTTCCCCCTCTCTTTTCTCTGCATATGGCCGTGGCCATGGACCCCTCTTATTTTCTTTTTTTCACCACCACTTTGATCACTCCTTTTGACAAACCCTAGAGGGCAACCACCCCCTCTCTTACCTCTCCCTCTTTTTCCCTTGTGCATGGCCGAGTTGGGAGGCCATGTCCCTCTCTTATGGCCGGCACTTGGTGCCCACACCCCACCACCCAAGCCCACCCCAATCGACCCGCAACCCCACCTCCCTTGGACCCTCCCTGCCCCTCTCCCACGAGCCCAAACGTGCACCAGCCCACTCACCCGGAGGCCGTCGGTCCGGGGACGTGCACGCCACGAGAAAAACCTCCCGCGCACGCGCGCGGCACGCCGCGACGCGGACGTCGCCTCGATCTCCCTCCCTCTCGCCTCGTGAACGCGCGCACGCCTCGACTTCCCCGCTTGCGACGCCACCACGCGGACGTCATCACGGCCCCACGCGATGACGCCAGCCCTCGCCTTCCCGTTGGGCGGAACCACCGCCCAACCCCGCCGGACTGCCCTCCCTCCGCCTATAAAAGGGCACCCGCACCCCCACTCCTCCCTCACACCTCACTCCACACCCTCCCCCACCTCCACAGTCCCTCCCTGAGAGCGCCCAGGGCGCTGCTCGGGGCTGCACCTCGCCAGAGCCACCGCCACCGCCCGTAGCCATCGCCGGAGGCAAGGAAGACGCCGAGCTCTGCCTCGACGACGCCCTCCCTCTCCCTCCGTTCCATTCCCTCCTTAGCCAACCAGGCACTCACCGTGCTCCCCTTCTTCCCGCCAGGCTCGCCGGACGTCGCCGCCCCAAGCTCTGCTGCCGGACGCCGTGACGGGGGAGGTGCTGCCGGGAGCCAAGACGAAGGAGAAGACGCCGCCAAGCCTGCCCGCCCGTTCTGCGACGACCCAGACCCGCCTCGACCTCGCCGCCGTGCCCTAGGCTGTCGCCGGTGAGTTCCCCGGCCGTCCACTGCTCCTTCTCCGCCCGGTCCGGCCGCCTTGGTCGCGCCCCGCGCTCGCGTGGAGGAGACGATGGCCATGGGCCATCGGATCCCCATCCGAGCGCTTGCATGGGCCATGCGAGGCCGGGTGGCCATGCACGGCTGGCCCACCCCGGGCCCTCCCCTTTTCTTTTTGTTTTTCTTCCTTTTTCTTCTCTGCCCGCGTGGCAATTCTCTGGGCCGGCCCGTTTCACTCACGGCGCGGCCCAGCTCCTTTCCCGCCCATTTCCCCGTTTAAACAATTCTTAAACTTTCCCTGTTTTTGTATTTAAAACCTGTGAACTAAAATGCTCATAATTTGAGATCTATAACTCGAAATAAATTGAAATCAACTACGTTAGAACCAGATTTTTAATACCCTTCACATGCCACTGGCCCCATATTTTTAGGATTTTTACACGAATTTTAGTATAATAAACTTGCTCTATGTATTCTGTACACTCCACAAAAATCCTAAAATCATAGAATTAATATTTTTGACTAATTCCAATTGTGTTAATCTTGTTTTATTGTTGTCCATCTGAGAAAAATAATATTGGTCCCTGTTAAGATTAATTTTGGATCGTTTACAAAAATGTTATGTCACATGAATTGTTGTCCATTTTAAACACTTGTTCTTTTTAATTGATTTCCACCCCAACCCTTTTTCCATCATAAATTTGGCCAAATCATGTTTTCACTTTAATACAACACATACCCCTGCATGCTTTGTCATATTCTCTAAAAACTGGATTCTTGAGTTATGTGTTGATTGTATGTTGCCCTTTTGTTTTCACGACGCTAGATACGAACGTGGGAGAAGCCGAAGGAGAGGATTTTGGAGAAGGTGTTGAAGAAGACCGGGGACTAGCCAGCCAAGGCAAGCCATTTACTTTGACTCCTTGTTTTTCTATGTTCTTGGTTGAGATCTTGTTATTCTTCCCCATCTTGATCCTTTGCGTTTTTCGGTGAGATAATTCTCCTCTTTGACATACTTGCCGCCAAGTATGTATTTATCCCCTCTTGGTAGATTCGCGTACTCTAAGTATGTGGATTAAACTCACTCATTTGACACGTCCTAATTCTAGTACAAACTTGGGTTAACATCATGATTATTGCTCCACTTTTTGATTATCTTCATCCATGCTCCATGTAAGTATGGATGTTGTTGACACCCTTCATGGTATGATGGCAACCTTGATGCTATTGTACATCTTAGTTCACACATAAACTTTAGGTTGGGAAAACCCTCAAGGTCTTACCTTGTTGTAAAAGTTTTTCTTAAAAACCTTGGGAAGATGAGATCTTGCCCATGTGTAACTTTGAGTAAAGGTTTAAAGAAAACAATTTTGAGGTTTTGAAGGAGAGGTGGTGTGGTAACTTGGTTTTGGGAAAAACAACACATGGTTCTATGTATTCGCCCGGAACAACCTTCTAGCGCAACCACACTATCCAAAGTGGGCACGGGCTTAGTCCGTAGTTTGTTGAATTTAACGTGAGATACCTTCACCACTCTCTAGGAGGGTCACGATGACCTCGACACCGGGTTGCGCTACGAAGGAGGCAATACACTGCATTAACTTGCAGCCGGACGATTGCGAGGGTCTTACGTCGTGGCGCCGGAGATACGCTCAAAAAGGAGGTATCTTGCTCGGGGTGCTGAGAAGGGTTAAGCCCGCGGGGAAGGGCTCATGTTAAGGGAGACGAGGCGAAAGACTATGACCGATTATCCGAGTCTCGCATACTTTCGTATGACGATCCGGGGATGATCTCGGCGGATTTATCGGTTCTTGTGGGGAAAGTGTGCAAACTCTGCGGAGTCAAATCTATTCGAATAGCCGCGTCCGCGGTCATGGACGATTGGGATGGCCGTTGCTTAGGCTGTGTTGAGTTTTGTTTTAAGAAAGGATTTACAAGAAAAGAAAGTGTTTTTCCTGGAAAGTACTTAGAGTACTGGAAATGTGGTGGTGACCATATTGGGATGGTCGGAAAGGAAATAAAACGTGGGTCTACCCTTCCTAAAGTGTTTTATGTAGTGAAGGATCTTCTTAAATTAAATCATGTAGGAATGTCTTAGGGAAAATCTTTGAGTGTCTCCTTCAATCGTGAAGTTGAGATGCTACTTCCACCAATAACACTTCTTCTCTCCTACATGCCATCTTCTTAACTCAAAACGAGATATTCCCTCTTGACCTCCTAGCTTAGTCTTGGTACCTTGTTTCCTTGTTATGTTTCATTTTAAATGGTTTGCGAGTACAATTCAAAATGTACTCACGGCTTTGTCCACTGGCTATTTACTTGGCCAGACTATGAGGAGGATTTCGAAGATGATGGTGGTTATCGGGACGACTATGCGACTTAGGACGTTTCCCGGTCAGCTGCTCGTAGGGTTTAAGGCATGACTTGGGCCCGACGAAGTTGTTTGTATCCGCTGCTTTTGGATGTTTGAATTCAGCCCGATGTGGCCATTTGTGTAAGACTTGGTCATAAGACCGTTTGTAAGACTATTTATTATTCGGTACTATGTAATGGATGTTGTAACTCTGTTTATCAGTTCGGTTATGTGCTCATGTTACACTGATCATGGGATCATGAGTGAATGCATAACGGGTATTTCGGACGAGTTGGTCGGGGTGCCACAGAGCTGGTATCAGAGCCATCATGACTCTAGGGAAAGCCTTAGTTAGCATGGACGTTAATAAAATTATTTTTCAATATCAAAAACGAGATGACTCTAAGCTGAAAGAATGCCTAGTCTCCTCCCTAAATTTTTCTCCTTAGAGATAAACTACTTGCATTAATCTTAAGCTGTTTTATATTATGTACCTTAAAATTTTGCACACTTGACATATTACTACTTGTATTAACATTAAAATTTTGTGTAGATGGAGGAAGTTATGTACACCCGGAGCCGTCAGGTGGGAGAGTCGCAGCCCTTGTTCCTCTTCGAGACCGCCCTGATCGACGTTTGTAACGCCGTCGGTCGCCTCCGCCCAGAGGTGAAGGGCGGACAGATGAACGATATCGAGAACGAGGACTTGTCCTGGATGATCGTCTGCACTGTCCGGGGCTCCCATGTCAAGCGGCTCCCGGAGTTCGAGATCCAGCTGTTTGAGCGCACTTGGGAGGATGGTTTGGTTCGCGCACTCCAGGCAGCTCTTGCACACCTCACCTACCACCACCGTGCCGAGCTCGAGGAGATGAACCTCCCTTATGCTCACTTTGGGCGGCGTGACGAGGAGGGGCTTCCCACCATTGTGCCCTATGTTTGCCCCCTCGGTCGCCACGCTTCCCAGATGGAGTTCATGCTCGGCAAGACTCAGAACAGCCTCGACATCTGTAGGATGGAGAAAGAGATGCTGACGAATGAGTTGGGCGAGGTCAAGAAAGACCTTGAGGAGATGAGGAAGAGAGCTCGCCGTCAGCGCAAGCTCAAGCTCCGGGCAAGAGAGGCCAAGTACATGCTTAAGGTGAAGGTGAAGCACCTTAAGACCGCACTCCGCGAGGCCGAGACCAAGATAGAGGAGCTTGAGGATGATGGCGAGGATCTCCGTAAGGAGAATGCTGCACTCCTTAGCGATGATGATGACTACATGGATGAAGAAGGGTATGATTGGAACAACCCGTCTGAGGAGGAAGATGGGGATGATATGGATTTCATCAATGATGAGCCCGAAGAGCCAGCACCCCCTACCCCTCGTGAGTCGTCCGAGGAGGAAGACCCCGAGGAGCCACCGTTTGAGGAGCCGCCGACCAAGGATGACACCATCATCCTTGACGACGACTAGTTTGAGCACCGCACTATCGCTAGCTATGTTATGTTATGATGTCCCTGATGTAATCGCGTAGAACTATGTTGGTCCTATGGTGACCTTGATGTGGTGAACTTTGAGCTTTTGGTGATGTTTATGTTATGATGATGGTTGCTTTTGGATTTTATGCTTTCTTTATCTTTCAAGTTTGTTTTCAACAAGTCTTTATGCATCATGTCACCCCTTCCCCTTAGAAAGAACTCGCCTATCAAAGTGGTTCCCTTTTGTCTTATGTCTTCATCTCATCAGATGGTTGACACTCGCCGCGGAGCGCACCAGAACGACCCTCCACCACCACACGAACCCAATATGGCTCAGATCCTTCGCCTCCTTATGGAAGACCGTCAAGCCGCTCGCGGCGAGAGCCAAGCCAACATTGCGGCCCTGCGAGAATATTGCGCAGCTTGCCGCGGAGAAACAACAACAATGGAGGTGATGGTGAGGAAGCCCCAAGGTCCAAGCTTAGGGACTTCCGAATACTAATCCACCGGTATTCACCAAGTGCACCGCCCCTCTTGATGCGGACGATTGGCTCCGTACAATCGAGAACAATCTGGAAGTGGCGGCCGTGGGCGAGAATGAGAAGGTGGTCCTTGCAACTCACTTTCTCGCCGGACCCGCAAGAGCTTGGTGGGAGAATATTAAGGCAATGCAAGCTGCTGACCATGTGATCACTTGGGAGGAATTTACCACTAAGTTCCGCAAAGCTCACATTCCGTCTGGATTGATCAAGCTCAAGAGAGATGAGTTCTTCAACCTTAAGCAGAACAATGGTAGTGTGATAGACTACCTGGACAAGTTCAACACCTTGGCTCGCTATGCACCTCAGGACAACGATGCGATGAGAAGAAGAGGGACCGTTTCCTTAATGGTCTTCATGAAGAGATTCGAGTATTCTCGTGGCCGTTCCTTACCCCGATACGGAATCTTTAGTGGATGCGGCAATTATGGTGGAGTCAAAGCGCAAGGCAGCCTACGAGACCCGCAAGCGCAAGATGCGGCGGCGGCGACGAGTGGACCCGGCAATGCTAGGTTCCGTGGCCAGCCACCACCTAGGCCGGCGCCTCGGCCTCGGCGAGCGCCGGCCCCGCTTACCGCCCCTCCAACAACAACACCAACCGCCAGACTATGCAGCCCCGTACCGGAGGAGGAAACTTCAACAACAACCCCCGCAACAGCCCCAATACTCGCACTCAGGGAGATGGATGTTTCGCTTGTGGACAGCCTGGACACTTCTCTCGTGAATGCCCCTCCAAGATGAATCCTGCTCAGCGCCCCAATGCACCAAGACCAAATCAAGGCCAAGCCCGTGCTGCAACCGGGAGGAAGCCCCCACCTAAGAAGCAAGCCAATGCTGCTAGAGGACACCTGAACCATGTCAATGCTTGAAGAAGGCTGAAGAATCTCCCGACATTGTCTTTGGGTACGTTCCTAGTCCACTCCACCCCCGCCAAAGTTCTTTTTGATTCCGGTGCATCACATTCCTTTGTTACCGAACCCTTTGTTAAAAAGAGTAAAATGACGCCTACCCTCATGAGAAGACTCATGCTTGTTCAAATACACGGATCCACCGCTAAAGCCCGCTTATCCTGCAAACAAGTTCCCATAGAAATCCTAGGCGTTCCTTTTCAAGCGGAACTCATTGTCCTAGGAGCCCAAGGGTTAGAGGTAATTGTGGGGATGGATTGGATGACTAAATACCAAGGCCACATTGACTGTGCCCAAAAGTCTATCACCTTAACCAATAGCGAAGGAATTCAAATAAAATACACCGCCACTGTGCCTTCATCTAAAGCCTTCTGTAAGCAAAGTGTCGCTGGAACCCCCATCGATCTTGTCCCAATCGTTTGTGAGTATCCAGATGTTTTCCCAGAAGAGTTGCCCGGTATGCCCCCTGATAGGGATATCGAGTTCATCATCGAACTTATCCCTGGAATAGCACCCATAGCACAAAGGCCTTATCGCATGAATCCTCAAGAGCTTATTGAACTCAAGAAACAATTGGACGATATGTTGAGTAAAGGTCTAATCCGACCTAGTGCCTCACCATGGGGATCTCCCGTGATATTCGTGGACAAGCGAGACGGTACCATCCGCCTATGCGTGGATTACCGAAGACTCAACGACGTAACCATCAAGAACAAGTATCCCCTTCCCAAGATCGAAGATTTGTTTGATCAAATGAATGGAGCCCGAGTTTTCTCCAAGATCGATCTCCGCACTGGTTACCATCAGCTCAAAGTACGTGAGTCGGATATCCCCAAAACAGCCTTCACCACCCGTTACGGATTGTTTGAGTACACCGTAATGTCCTTTGGCTTAACCAATGCTCCAGCTTACTTCATGAACCTGATGAACAAAGTCTTCATGGATTACCTCGACAAGTTTGTTGTGGTATTCATTGATGACATTCTAATCTATTCAAAATCTGAAGAAGAGCATGAGGAACACCTACGCCTTGTTTTGGGCACCCTGAGGGAACATAAGCTCTACGCTAAGTTTAGCAAGTGTCAGTTTTGGCTCAAGGAAGTCGGATTTCTTGGCCACGTACTATCTGCCGGAGGAGTCTCTGTCGATCCCTCTCTCATCAAGTCTATCATGGATCGGAGGCCGCCAACAAACCCAACCGAAGTGAGGTCCTTCCTCGGATTGGCGGGATATTACCGCAAGTTTGTAGAAGGATTCTCAAGTATCGCCAAACCCATGACCCAACTTCTCAAGAAAGGCAGGAAATTTGAGTGGACCGAAAAATGTGAAGAAAGTTTCCAAGAGCTCAAGAAGCGTCTTGTGTCCGCCCCTATCCTCACCATGCCAGATGTCACCAAGGACTTTGTAATTTATTGCGACGCTTCCAAGCTCGGACTTGGTAGTGTTACGATGCAAGAAGGAAAGGTTATTGCTTACCTCTCCCGACAAGCCGAAGCCACACGAGGAAAATTATCCCACTCATGACCTGGAGTTAGCTGCTGTAGTTCATGCACTCAAGACTTGGCGTCATTATCTCATCGGGAACCGGTGTGACATTTACACCGACCACAAGAGCCTCAAGTATATATTCACTCAGAGGGAGCTGAATATGCGACAAAGAAGGTGGATAGAGCTGATAAAGGACTATGATTTGAGTATCCATTATCATCCTGGAAAGGCGAACGTGGTCGCCGACGCCCTTAGTCGCGAACCATGCTCGCTGAATGCCCGTCTCAAGGTTGAGCAACCCATGTTGTATCAAGAGTTTGAAGAATTCGGACTGGAGCTGGTTAGCCATGGTTTTCTTGCCACACTGGAAGTAAAACCCACTCTCCAGGATCAAATTAAGGAAGCCCAGAAGGGTCATGAGAGTATCGAAGGTATCAAACGCCGTATGGACAAGGAGGAAGTAGCTGGATTTTCCATTGATAAAGAAGGAGTCTTGTGGTATAATGGGCGCCTTTGTGTACCGACTATCCCTGAATTAAAGCACCTGATTATGGATGAAGCTCATAACACTCCTTACTCCATTCATCCCGGTGGAACAAAAATGTATCAAGATCTCAAGGAGACTTTACGGTGGCATGGAATGAAGCGTGACATTGCTCTCTTCATTGCTAAGTGTGACGTGTGTCAACGGATCAAAGCGGAGCATCAACGCCTGCAGGTTTACTTCAGCCCCTAAAGGTCCCTGTATGGAAGTGGGAGGAAGTGGGAATGGACTTCATTACTGGACTCCCACGGTCAAGTCGCGGACACGATTCCATTTGGGTAATTGTGGATCGCCTTACCAAGGTCGCCCACTTCATCCCGGTCAGGACCACCTACAATGGCCGAGATTTAGCCGACCTCTACATATCCCGGATAGTCAGCCTGCATGGTGTACCCAAGACCATTGTCTCTGACCGAGGACCTCAATTCACCTCTCGGTTCTGGAAGAAGTTACATGAAGCCCTTGGAACTAAGCTCTCCTTCAGCACTGCTTATCATCCACGGAGCGGTGGGCGGACGGAACGTGTGAATCAAATTCGGAGGATATGCTTCGCGCTCGTGTTTTAGCTTATGGAACCAAATGGGAGAATTGTTTGCCTTTCGCCGAGTTCTCTTACAACAATAGCTACCAGGCCAGCCTCCAGATGGCACCGTTTGAAGCACTCTATGGGCGCAAGTGTCGCACCCCTCTCAATTGGTCGGAGACCGGAGAAAGTCAAGTGTTTGGGCCGGATATACTTCGTGAAGCGAGAAGAACAAGTTCAACTTATCCGAGATCGCTTGAAGGCTGCTCAATCTCGCCGGAAGAGCTACGCCGACCCCAAACGCCGTGAAGTGACATTCAACAGCGGAGACTTTGCGTACCTCCGTGTCACCCCTCTCAAAGGAATGCAACGTTTCCATGTCAAGGGCAAGTTGGCACCAAGGTACATTGGTCCTTTCAAGATCCTTGGTCGCCGCGGAGAAGTCTCATATCAGTTGGAGCTACCTGCAGAACTGTCAGAGTTTCATGATGTCTTCCATGTCTCCCAACTCCGGAAATGCCTCCAAGTGCCCGATAAGCCCGAAGTGTTCAAGAACATCGACCACCGCTCTATCAACCTAAACCAGGATTTAACCTACCGCGAGAAACCACTCCGAATCCTGGAAGAGGCCGTGAGAGTCACTCGCGAGAAGAAAGATCAAGTTTTTCAAGGTCCGGTGGAGTAACCATTCCGAGGAAGAAGCTACACGGGAACGGGAGGATTATCTTAGGAGCGAGTTCCCATATCTCTTCGGCTCTTAGTTCCGGAATCTCGGGACGAGATTCTTTTAAGGGGGGAAGGTCTGTCACATCCCACTTTTCAAACCTTGCATATTTTCTAGCTTTAAAAATTTGGGCCAACAAAAACTTTTATTTATCTTGATACCTAGTGTGCATGGCTTGAGGTTTTGATTTGGATTGGTTAATAGTAAGTGTTAAAATACAACTTCTCACACTAAAACCCCTAGTAACAAGTTTTTGTACCAAAAATTTAAAAGAGGAAACTCTTCATGATACCACTTGTGAAACACACCCCACCCAACTTCTCTTCTTAGAACAATTTTTCCTCTTAACCAAAAGCTTGGGTGCATGAGTGCATGCAACCACAAGACACCTTTTTCTCTCCATGCACCATGCCCCTCTCTTTTTCTCTCCCCATAGGGTAAACCCTAGGATAAGGGGGACACTTCCCCCTCTCTTTTCTCTGCATATGGCCGTGGCCATGGACCCCTCTTATTTTCTTTTTTTCACCACCACTTTGATCACTCCTTTTGACAAACCCTAGAGGGCAACCACCCCCTCTCTTACCTCTCCCTCTTTTTCCCTTGTGCATGGCCGAGTTGGGAGGCCATGTCCCTCTCTTATGGCCGGCACTTGGTGCCACACCCACCCCTCAAGCCCACCTCAATCTGGCCCGCAACCCACCTCCCTTGGACCCTCCCTGCCCCTCTCCACGAGCCCAAACGTGCACCAGCCCACTCACCTGGAGGCCGTCGGTCCAGGGACGTGCACGCCCTGGAAAAACCTCCCGCGCACGCGCGCAGACGCCCGCGACAGGACGTCGCCTCGATCTCCCTCCCTCTCGCCTCGTGAACGCGCGCACGCCTCGACTTCCCCGCTTGCTGACGCCACCACGCGGACGTCATCACGGCCCCACGCGATGACGCCGGCCCTCGCCTTCCGTTGGGCGGAACCACCGCCCAACCCGCCGGACGCCCTCCCTCCGCCTATAAAAGGGCACCCGCACCCCCACTCCTCCCTCACACCTCACTCCACACCCTCCCCCACCTCCACAGTCCCTCCCTGAGAGCGCCCAGGGCGCTGCTCGGGGCTGCACCTCGCCAGAGCCCTGCCACCGCCCGTAGCCATCGCCGGAGGCAAGGAAGACGCCGAGCTCTGCCTCGACGACGCCCTCCCTCTCCCTCCGTTCCATTCCCTCCTTAGCCAACCAGGCACTTACCCTGCTTCCCCTCTCCTCGCCGGGCTCGCCGGACGTCGCCGCCCCAAGCCCTGGCTGGCCGGACGCCGTGACGGGGGAGGTACTGCCGGGAGCCAAGACGAAGGAGGAGACGCCGCCAAGCCTGCCCGCCCGTTCTGCGACGCCACCGACCCGCCTCGACCTCGCCGCCGTGCCCTAGCTGTCGCCGGTGAGTTCCCCGGCCGTCCCTGCTCCTTCTGCGCCGGTCCGGCCGCCTTGGTCGCGCCCGCGCTCGCGTGGAGGAGACGATGGCCATGGGCCATCGGATCCCCATCCGACGCCCTGCATGGGCCATGCGAGGCCGGTGTGCCATGCACGGCTGGCCCACCCCGGGCCCTCCCCTTTTCTTTTTGTTTTTCTTCCTTTTTCTTCTCTCCCGCGTGGCAATTCTCCTGGGCCGGCCCGTTTCACTCACAGCGCGGCCCAGCTCCTTTCCCGCCCATTTCCCCGTTTAAACAATTCTTAAACTTTCCCTGTTTTTGTATTTAAAACCTGTGAACTAAAATGCTCATAATTTGAGATCTATAACTCGAAATAAATTGAAATCAACTACGTTAGAACCAGATTTTTAATACCCTTCACATGCCACTGGCCCCATATTTTTAGGATTTTTACACGAATTTTAGTATAATAAACTTGCTCTATGTATTCTGTACACTCCACAAAAATCCTAAAATCATAGAATTAATATTTTTGACTAATTCCAATTGTGTTAATCTTGTTTTATTGTTGTCCATCTGAGAAAAATAATATTGGTCCCTGTTAAGATTAATTTTGGATCGTTTACAAAAATGTTATGTCACATGAATTGTTGTCCATTTTAAACACTTGTTCTTTTTAATTGATTTCCACCCCAACCCTTTTTCCATCATAAATTTGGCCAAATCATGTTTTCACTTTAATACAACACATACCCCTGCATGCTTTGTCATATTCTCTAAAAACTGGATTCTTGAGTTATGTGTTGATTGTATGTTGCCCTTTTGTTTTCACGACGCTAGATACGAACGTGGGAGAAGCCGAAGGAGAGGATTTTGGAGAAGGTGTTGAAGAAGACCAGGGACTAGCCAGCCAAGGCAAGCCATTTACTTTGACTCCTTGTTTTTCTATGTTCTTGGTTGAGATCTTGTTATTCTTCCCCATCTTGATCCTTTGCGTTTTTCGGTGAGATAATTCTCCTCTTTGACATACTTGCCGCCAAGTATGTATTTATCCCCTCTTGGTAGATTCGCGTACTCTAAGTATGTGGATTAAACTCACTCATTTGACACGTCCTAATTCTAGTACAAACTTGGGTTAACATCATGATTATTGCTCCACTTTTTGATTATCTTCATCCATGCTCCATGTAAGTATGGATGTTGTTGACACCCTTCATGGTATGATGGCAACCTTGATGCTATTGTACATCTTAGTTCACACATAAACTTTAGGTTGGGAAAACCCTCAAGGTCTTACCTTGTTGTAAAAGTTTTTCTTAAAAACCTTGGGAAGATGAGATCTTGCCCATGTGTAACTTTGAGTAAAGGTTTAAAGAAAACAATTTTGAGGTTTTGAAGGAGAGGTGGTGTGGTAACTTGGTTTTGGGAAAAACAACACATGGTTCTATGTATTCGCCGGAACAACCTTCTAGCGCAACCACACTATCCAAAGTGGGCACGGGCTTAGTCCGTAGTTTGTTGAATTTAACGTGAGATACCTTCACCACTCTCTAGGAGGGTCACGATGACCTCGACACCGGGTTGCGCTACGAAGGAGGCAATACACTTGCATTAACTTGCAGCCGGACGATTATTGAGGGTCTTCGTCGTGGCGCCGGAGATACGCTCAAAAAGGAGGTATCTTTGCCGGGGTGCCGAGAAGGGTTAAGCCCGCAGGGAAGGGCTCATGTTAAGGGAGACAGGCGAAAGACTATGACCGATTATCCGAGTCTCGCATACTTTCGTATGACGATCCAGGGATGATCCCGGCGGATTTATCGGTTCTTGTGGGGAAAGTGCGCAAACTCTGCAGAGTCAAATCTATTCGAATAGCCGCGTCGCGGTCATGGACAGATTGGGATGGCCGTTGCTTAGGCTGTGTTGAGTTTTGTTTTAAGAAAGGATTTACAAGAAAAGAAAGTGTTTTTCCTGGAAAGTACTTAGAGTACTGGAAATGTGGTGGTGACCATATTGGGATGGTCGGAAAGGAAATAAAACGTGGGTCTACCCTTCCTAAAGTGTTTTATGTAGTGAAGGATCTTCTTAAATTAAATCATGTAGGAATGTCTTAGGGAAAATCTTTGAGTGTCTCCTTCAATCGTGAAGTTGAGATGCTACTTCCACCAATAACACTTCTTCTCTCCTACATGCCATCTTCTTAACTCAAAACGAGATATTCCCTCTTGACCTCCTAGCTTAGTCTTGGTACCTTGTTTCCTTGTTATGTTTCATTTTAAATGGTTTGCGAGTACAATTCAAAATGTACTCACGGCTTTGTCCCTGGCTATTTACTTGGCCAGACTATGAGGAGGATTTCGAAGATGATGGTGGTTATCAGGACGACTATGCGACTTAGGACGTTTCCCGGTCAGCTGCCTGTAGGGTTTAAGGCATGACTTGGGCCCGACGAAGTTGTTTGTATCCGCTGCTTTTGGATGTTTGAATTCAGCCCGATGTGGCCATTTGTGTAAGACTTGGTCATAAGACCGTTTGTAAGACTATTTATTATTCGGTACTATGTAATGGATGTTGTAACTCTGTTTATCAGTTCGGTTATGTGCTCATGTTACACTGATCATGGGATCATGAGTGAATGCATAACGGGTATTTCGGACAGTTGGTCCGGGGTGCCACAATAGGCCCCTGGGCTTTTATTTCGTCCAATTCCGAGAATATTTCTTTACTAGGATTTGTGAAACCAAAAACAGCAGAAAACAGCAACTGGCACTTCGGCATCTTGTTAATAGGTTAGTTCCAGAAAATGCACGAATATGACATAAAGTGTGCATAAAACATGTAGATAACATCAATAATGTGGCATGGAACATAAGAAATTATCGATACGTCGGAGACGTATCAGCATCGCCAAGCTTAGTTCTGCTCGTCCCGAGCAGGTAAAACGATAACACAGATAATTTCTGGAGTGACATGCCATCATAATCTTGATCATACTATTTGTAAAGCATATGTAGTGAATGCAGCGATCAAAACAATGTGTATGACATGAGTAAACAAGTGAATCATAAAGCAAAGACTTTTCATGAATAGCACTTCAAGACAAGCATCAATAAGTCTTGCATAAGAGTTAACTCATAAAACAATAATTCAAAGTAAAGGTATTGAAGCAACACAAAAGAAGATTAAGTTTCAGCGGTTGCTTTCAACTTGTAACATGTATATCTCATGGATATTGTCAACATAGAGTAATATAATAAGTGCAATAAGCAAGTATGTAGAAATCAATGCACAGTTCACACAAGTGTTTGCTTCTTGAGGTGGGGAGAAATAGGTGAACTGACTCAACATTGAAAGTAAAAGAATGGTCCTCATAGAGGAAAAGCATCGATTGCTATATTTGTGCTAGAGCTTTGATTTTGAAAACATGAAACAATTTTGTCAACGGTAGTAATAAAGCATATGCATCATGTAAATTATATCTTATAAGTTGCAAGCCTCATGCATAGTGTACCAATAGTGCCCGCACCTTGTCCTAATTAGCTTGGACTACCTGGATTATCACCGCAATACATATGCTTTAACCAAGTTTCACAAAGGGGTACCTCTATGCCGCTTTGTACAAAGGTCTAAGGAGAAAGCTCGCATTTGGATTTCTCGCTTTTGATTATTCTCAACTTAGACATCCATACCGGGACAACATAGACAACAGATAATGGACTCCTCTTTTAATGCTTTAAGCATTTGACAACAATTAATTCTTTTCTCATTAGAGACTTGAGGATATTTGTCCAAAACTGAAACTTCCACCATGAATCATGGCTTTAGTTAGCGGCCCAATGTTCTTCTCTCACAATATGCATGCTCAAACCATTCAACTCGGTGTAGATCGCCCTTACTTCGGACAAGACGAACATGCATAGCAACTCACATGAAATTCAACAATGAGTTGATGGCGTTCCCCGGTAAACATGGTTATCGCACAACAAGCAACTTAATAAGAGATAAAGTGCATAATTACATATTCAATACCACAATAGTTTTTAAGCTATTTGTCCCATGAGCTATATATTGCAAAGGTGAATGATGGAATTTTAAAGGTAGCACTCAAGCAATTTACTTCGGAATGGCGGGAAAATACCATGTAGTATAGGTAGGTATGGTGGACACAAATGGCATAGTGGTTGGCTCAAGGATTTTGGATGCATGAGAAGTATTCCCTCTCGATACAAGGTTTAGGCTAGCAAGGTTATTTGAAACAAACACAAGGATGAACCGGTGCAGCAAAACTCACA
This sequence comes from Lolium rigidum, assembly GCF_022539505.1. Classification (NCBI taxonomy): domain Eukaryota; kingdom Viridiplantae; phylum Streptophyta; class Magnoliopsida; order Poales; family Poaceae; genus Lolium; species Lolium rigidum. Next base: position 259,636,144 of record NC_061509.1, read on the forward strand.
TAAAAGACATATTGAAAACATTATAAGACTCTACACCGTCTTCCTTGTTGTTCAAACTCAATACTAGAAATTATCTAGACCTTAGAGAAACCAAATATGCAAACCAAATTTTAGCATGCTCTATGTATTTCTTCATTAATGGGTGCAAAGCATATGATGCAAGAGCTTAAACATGAGCACAAAAATTGCCAAGTATCAAATTACCCAAGACATTTATAGCAATTACTACATGTATCATTTTCCAATTCCAACCATATAACAATTTAACGAAGGAGAAACTTCGCCATGAATACTATGAGTAGAAACCAAGGACATACTTGTACATATGCTAAAGCGGAGCGTGTATCTCTCCCATAAAGTGAATGCTAGGATCCATTTTATTCAAACAAAACAAAAACAAAAACAAACCGACGCTCCAAGAAAAAGCACATAAGATGTGATGGAATAAAAATATAGTTTCGGGGAGGAACCTGATAATGTTGTCGATGAAGAAGGGGATGCCTTGGGCATCCCCAAGCTTAGACGCTTGAGTCTTCTTGATATATGCAGGGGTGAACCACCGGGTGCATCCCCAAGCTTAGAGCTTTCACTCTCCTTGATCATGTTGCATCATACTCCTCTCTTGATCCTTGAAAACTTCCTCCACACCAAACTCGAAACAACTCATTAGAGGGTTAGTGCACAATATAAATTGACATATTCAGAGGTGACACAATCATTCTTAACACTTCTGGACATTGCATAATTCTACTGGACATTAGTGGATCAAAGAAATTCATCCAACATAGCGAAAGAGGCAATGCGAAATAAAAGGCAGAATCTGTCAAAACAGAACAGTTCGTATTGACGAATTTTAAAATGGCACCAGACTTGCTCAAACGAAAATGCTCAAATTGAATGAAAGTTGCGTACATATCTGAGGATCATGCTCGTAAATTGGCGTAATTTTATGAGCTACCTACAGGGAGGTGGACCCAGATTCGTGACAGCAAAGAAATCTAGAACTGCGCAGTAATCCAAATCTAGTACTTACTTTTCTATCAACGGCTTAACTTGGCACAACAAAACTCAAAACTAAGATAAGTAGAGGTTGCTACAGTAGTAAACAACTTCCAAGACACAAAATAAAAACAAAGTACTGTAGGTAAAAACATGGGTTGTCTCCCATAAGCGCTTTTCTTTAACGCCTTTCAGCTAGGCGCAGAAAGTGTGTATCAAGTATTATCAAGAGATGAAATGTCAACATTACCTTGGGCTTTACCCTTACCTTTCTTATTATTTTTCTTTCCCTTTGGTTTAGGAAATATATGAGTTTCTCCCGGTATAGAGGTGAATTTCAAAGTGCCTTCTCCAACATCAATGACTGCTCCCAATAGTTTCAGCAGGGATCTTCCGAGTGTGAGTTTTCCTGTTTCAACAACAAGATAATCAATAGATATTGTTCTTCCACAAATAGTTGTATGCACACCTGCGGCTATTCCTTTAGGGATTATAGTAGAGTTATCAATGAGAGTTATCTCTTCTCCTCCTTCCTCAACTCCCCAAAGTTTCAAAGATTTATAAATACTTTCGGGCATAAGGCAAAATTCATACATAATATCACGAGTAGGCATGGAGGGTTCGATCACCGATAACAATTTTAACGAGCAGGATCCCACAATGAGAGTTTAGAGTTCACTAAAACTTGTTCAAGACGATTACGAACGTGGCAATAGTTATCATTCAAGCGAGATGTACTTATCTCCAGATTATTTAATCTACTATATATGCTAGTGAGGACTGAATCAAAGTTATTAGCTGAATCATATGATGCAACCAACTTCTTTATGGCATTAAAAGCTTGATCCCCATTGCAATGAAGGAAATCTCCTCCCACTAAAGTATCCAAAGCATATCTATAGCGAACCATAAGACCAAAATAAAAATTACTAAGGAGCAAACTTAGAGTCATTTGAGGTTCGGTTTTACGATAAGAAGTAAAAATTCTAGACCAAGCATCCTTAAAACTCTCCTCATCCCCTTGTTTAAAAGTGAAGACTAATTCTTCAGGCGAAGAAGTAACAGGTTCAGAGCTAGACATGGTAACAAAAGTAACTAAAAAAAAATTTGTATTTTTAATATAGAGTGCAAGACAATAAAGTAAACTAGATGAAGTAAATGCAAGTAAACTAATTTTTTTGTGTTTTCAATATAGCAAACAAGATAGCAAATAAAGTAAAACTATCAACTAATTTTTTTGTATTTTGATTTAGTGCAGCAAACAAAGTAGTAAATAAAACTAAGCAAGACAAAAATAAAGTAAAGAGATTGAGAAGTGGAGACTCCCCTTGCAGCGTGTCTTGATCTCCCCGGCAACGGCGCCAGAAAAAGAGCTGTTGCCGTGGGAGTTGGCAATTTCCGTGGTGTAGCTTTTCTTCAGATTCCCCGGCAACGGCGCCAGAAAAAGAGCTTGATGGCGTGTATTTCACACGTTCGTTGGGCAACCCCAAGAGGAAGGTATGATGCGCACAGCAGCAAGTTTTCCCTCAGAAAAAAACCAAGGTTTATCGAACCAGGAGGAGCCAAGAAGCACGTTGAAGGTTGATGGCGGCGGGATGTAGTGCGGCGCAACACCAGAGATTCCGGCGCCAACGTGGAACCTGCACAACACAACCAAAGTACTTTGCCCCAACGAAACAGTGAGGTTGTCAATCTCACCGGCTTGCTGTAACAAAGGATTAACCGTATTGTGTGGAAGATGATTGTTTGTAGAGAAAATAGTAAAAACAAGTATTGCAGCAGATTTGTATTTCAGTAAAGAGAATTGGACCGGGGTCCACAGTTCACTAGAGGTGTCTCTCCCATAAGACGAACAGCATGTTGGGTGAACAAATTACAGTTGGGCAATTGACAAATAAAGAGAGCATGACAATGCACATACATATCATGATGAGTATAGTGAGATTTAATTGGCCATTACGACAAAGTACATAGACCGCCATCCAACTGCATCTATGCCTAAAAAGTCCACCTTCAGGTTATCATCCGAACCCCCTCCAGTATTAAGTTGCAAAGCAACGAGACAATTGCATTAAGTATGGTGCGTAATGTAACTAGTGACTACATCCTTGAACATAGCACTAATGTTTTATCCCTAGTGGCAACAGCACAACACAACCTTAGAACTTTACGTCCATTGTCCCGGTGTCAATGCGGGCATGAACCCACTATCGAGCATAAGTACTCCCTCTTGGAGTTACAAGCATCTACTTGGCCAGAGCATCTACTAGTAACGGAGAGCATGCAAGATCATAAACAACACATAAGCATAACTTTGATAATCAACATAACAAGTATTCTCTATTCATCGGATCCCAACAAACGCAACATATAGAATTACATATAGATGATCTTGATCATGATAGGCAGCTCACAAGATCCGACAATGATAGCACAATGGGGAGAAGACAACCATCTAGCTACTGCTATGGACCCATAGTCTAGGGGTAGACTACTCACTCATCACTCCGGAGGCGACCATGGCGGTGTAGAGTCCTCCGGGAGACGATTCCCCTCTCCGGCAGGGTGCCGGAGGCGATCTCCTGGATCCCCCGAGATGGGATCGGCGGCGGCGGCGTCTCGGTAAGGTTTTCCGTATCGTGGCTCTCGGTGCTGGGGGTTTCGTCACGGAGGCTTTAAGTAGGCGGAAGGGCAAGGCAAGGGGCGGCACGGGGGCCCACACCATAGGCCGGCGCGGCCAGGGGTGGGGCCGCGCCGCCCTAGGGTTTGGGCACCCCGTGGCCCCTCTTCGTCTCGTCTTCGGACTTCTGGAAGCTTCGTGAGAAAATAGGCCCCTGGGCTTTTATTTCGTCCAATTCCGAGAATATTTCTTTACTAGGATTTACTGAAACCAAAAACAGCGAGAACAACAGCAACTGGCACTTCGGCATCTTGTTAATAGGTTAGTTCCAGTAAATGCACGAATATGACATAAAGTGTGCATAAAACATGTAGATAACATCAATAATGTGGCATGGAAGATAAGAAATTATCGATACGTCGGAGACGTATCAGGGATCGACATTCTTACTTATCGAAGATACTACGATACACCCCCTATACTTGTGGGTCATCAAGACTATTTTCTGGCGCCGTTGCCGGGGAGTGAAGCGCTATTGGTAAGTGGAATTGGTAAGGAAAACCATAACTGTTTGTGCTGATTTTATTTCTGCCTGCTGCTATAATTCATTATGGAGAGATCTTCTCTTCAATTTCTATTTGGGAAATCTACTACTACTGCAACGGTAGTGGATGAGGCACCAGGTGAGGAAGTGATACCATATAAAATACCTATGAAAATTATTGAACATGTTATGGATAACCGCTATGAAGGGGATGGAACTGTCCATCCTGGTGATCATTTACTGTTTTTGCATGAATTATGCGGGTTATTCAAATGTGCAAGTATTGCCATGAATGAAGTTAGAAAGAAACTATTCTCTATATCGCTGTCTGGTAAAGCGGCGCATTGGTATAAAATGCTGAAGAATGGTGATTCTCTTGATTGGGAGGACATTGTGCCTTTATTTTATTCCAAATTTTATCCTCCAAGTGAAATTCACAAAGATCGGAACCGCATATATAACTTCTGGCCTCATGATGGAGAGAGTATTGCCCAAGCTTGGGGGAGATTGAAGTCTTTAATGCTCAAATGCCCCATTCATGAGCTTCCTGGTAATGTTATTATTGATAATTTCTATGCAAGACTTTCTTTTCAAGACAAGACCTTGCTGGATACTTCTTGTTCTGGATCATTTACAGGCAACGAAGAAGAGTTTAAAAGGGACCTTCTTGATCGGATCCAAGAAAATACTGAAGGTTGGGAGAACGACAAGGATAGAGAATCGGGTATAATTTATGATTATAAATGCATTGAAGCTTTTATGGATACCGATAAATTTCGTAATATGAGTGCTACATATGGTCTTGATTCTCAAGTTGCTGCAAATCTTTATAAAGCTTTTGCCTCTCATTATGAATTGCCTAAGAAGAATTTTGACAAGTATCATGAACCGTATAAAGATAAAACCGATTCATCTATTAATAAATGTGTTGTAGTTGAAACTGCTGATCATGTTATTCCTGAAGCTTATATTGAAAAAACTCCTTTTCCTGCTAAAATGAAGGAGTACTCTGTTATAAATAGTGCGGTTCATAAAAGTGAAAAGAAACCTATAGAACCCGAAGAACAAATAAAAGTTGAACCCGCTGTTGCAATAGTTAAAGATCTTGTGACTGAAAATGTGGAGGATGGTCATATTATTTTCTGTGAAGATGCTTCTAATATTGTTTCACATCCTAATAAACCCAAACAAGCTAGTGTTCCTATGCTATCTGTTAGAATTGGTGATCATTGCTATTATTGTTTATGTGATATTGGTGCAAGTGTTAGTGCTATTCCTTATGAGCTTTACACGAAGATTATGCACGAAATTGATTCTTGTGAACTTGAAGATATTGATGTGGTTATTCAGCTGGCTAATAGAGAAACTATTTCTCCAATTGGTATTGTTCGAGATGTGGAAGTTCTATGTGGTAAGATTAAATATCCCGCTGACTTTTTGGTACTTGGTTCTGCTTGCTAGTGGTTGTTGTCCTATTATTTTTGGTAGACCTTTTCTAAATACTTGTGGAGCTATTATAGATTGCAAGAAAGAGAAAATTTTGACTAAATTTGTTGGTGAATCTTATGAGTTTAACTTCTCTAAATTTACCAAAACTCCTTATAAAGCTGATTTGCCTAGTAATGATTTTAAAATGGAGCAAGTGTGCATCTATTGTTCTTGTTCCTAATAATCCTTTGCAGACAACATTTGGAGAATAGCGAGAGTGAAGTTTTTAGGAAAGAAAGAGATGAGCTTGAGGAGATTTTCTTCGCCAACCTATTCTCAAGCATGATTTACCGAGTGGAAGACTTGGGTACAACACCGCCACCAAAGGAAGATCCTGTTTTTGATTTAAAGCCTTTGCCTGATAATCTTAAATATGCTCATATTGATGATAAGAAAATATATCCTGTTATTATTAGTTCTAAGCTTACAGAGTTCAAAGAAAAAAGGTTATTGCAAATACTGAAGAAACACCGAGGTGCTATTGGCTATACTCTTGATGATTTGAAGGGGATTTCTCCTTCTATTTGCCAACACGCCATTAATATGGAAGATGATGCGAAGCCTGTTGTTGAACCTCAGCGTCGTCTAATTCCTAAGATGAAGGATGTGGTAAGAAATGAGGTATTACGACTTCTTGAAGCTGGTATTATATATCCTATTGCTGATAGTAGATGGGTTAGTCCTGTTCATTGTGTTCCTAAGAAAGGAGGAATGACTGTTGTGCCTAATGATAATGATGAGCTCATACCTCAAAGAGTAGTTGTAGGTTATAGAATGTGCATTGATTTTCGAAAAGTTAATAAGGTTACTAAGAAAGATCATTACCCTTTGCCTTTTATTGATCAAATGCTAGAAAGATTGTCTAAAAATACTCATTTTTGCTTTCTTGATGGTTATTCTGGGTTTTCACAAATTGTCGTTAAAACTAAAGATCAAGAGAAAACCACTTTCACTTGTCCCTATGGAACTTATGCTTATAGGAGTATGCCTTTTGGTTTATGTAATGCTCCTGCTACTTTTCAAAGATGCATGTCTGCTATTTTTCATGGCTTTTGTGAGAGTATTGTGGAGGTATTCATGGATGATTTTTCCGTCTACGGGAATTCTTTTGATAGTTGCTTGCGAAACCTTGATAAAGTTTTGCAGAGATGTGAAGAAACTAACCTTGTTCTTAATTGGGAGAAATGCCAATTTATGGTTAATGAAGGAATTGTATTGGGACATAAAATTTCTGAGAGAGGTATTGAAGTTGATAGAGCTAAAGTTGAAGCCATTGAGAAGATGACCTATCCGAGGGATGTTAAAGGTATTCGTAGTGTTCTTGGTCATGCTGGGTTTTATAGGAGATTTATTAAAGATTTCTCCAAGATTTCAAAGCCTATTACTAATCTTCTTCAAAAAGATGTACCTTTTGTTTTTGATGATGATTGTAAGGAAGCTTTTGAAACTCTAAAGAAAGCCTTAACAACTGCTCCTATAGTTGAACCTCCTGATTGGAATTTACCATTTGAAATTATGTGTGATGCTAGTGATTTTGCTGTAGGTGCTGTTCTTGGACAGCGAGTAGATAAAAAATTAAATGTTATTTATTGTGCTAGTAAAACTCTTGATGCTGCTCAAAGAAATTATGCTACTACTGAAAAAGAATTGTTAGTTGTAGTCTTTGCTTGTGATAAGTTTAGATCTTATATTGTTGATTCAAAAGTTACGATTCATACTGATCATGCTGCAATTAGATACCTTATGACAAAGAAATATGCTAAGCCAAGGCTTATTAGATGGGTACTTCTTTTGCAAGAATTTGATTTACATATTGTAGATAGGAAAGGTGATGATAATCCCGTTGCTCGATAATTTGTCTAGGTTGGAAAATATTGCTTATGATCCTGTTCTCGTTAATGATAGTTTTCCAAATGAACAATTGGCTGTAATAAAGGTGAGCTCGCGAGACAGTCCTTGGTATGCTGATTATGCTAACTTTATTGTTTCCAAGTACTTCCTCCAACCTTTTCAGCTCAGCAGAGGAGGAAATTCTTTTATGACTTGAGGCATTATTTCTGGGATGACCCACACTTATATAAAGAAGGAGTGGATGGTATTCTGCGAAGGTGTGTTCCCGAATATGAACAACAAGAGATATTGAGTAAATGTCATGGTAGTGCTTATGGAGGACATCACGCCGGAGAAAGAACCGCACAAAAGGTTCTACAATCAGGTTTTTATTGGCCAACTCTCTTCAAAGATGCAAGGAAATTTATTTTATCTTGTGATGAATGTCAAAGGGTTGGTAATATCTCCAGACGCAATGAAATGCCTATGAATTATACTCTTGTTATTGAACCGTTTGATTGTTGGGGATTTGACTTCATGGGACCTTTTCCTCTTCGGAAGGTAACACTCATATACTTGTTGCTGTTGATTATGTTACTAAATGGGTGGAAGCCATACCTACAAAAAGTGCTGACGGTGAGACCTCTTTAAAAATGCTTTTAGATATTATTTTTCCTAGATTTGGAGTACCTAGATATATTATGACTCGATGGAGGTTCTCATTTTATTCATGGAGGTTTTAGAAAAACTCTTGCTAGGTATGGTATTAATCATAGAATTGCTTCTGCTTATCACCCTCAAACTAGTGGTCAAGTAGAATTATCAAATAGAGAAATTAAATCTATTTTGGGAAAGACCGTCAATAAATCTAGAAAGAATTGGGCTAGTAAATTGAAAGAAGCACTATGGGCTTATAGAACTGCTTATAAAAACCCCATGGGAATGTCACCTTATAAAATGGTTTACGGAAAAGCTTGTCATTTACCTTTAGAACTTGAACACAAAGCTTATTGGGCTGTTAGAGAATTAAATAAAGATCCTAAACTTGCCGGTAATAAGAGGTTGCTACAATTAAGTTCTCTAGATGAATGGAGAAGTGAAGCTTATGAAAATGCTAAACTCTTTAAAGAAAAATTTAAAAAATGGCATGATAGAAGGATCATCAAAAGAGAGTTTAATGTTGGGGATAAAGTCCTATTGTATCGGTCTCGTCTCAGATTCTTTGCAGGGAAATTACTCTCAAAATGGGAAGGACCATATGTTGTTGAGGAGGTGTATCGTTCATGAGCAATTAAAATTAGCTCTCTCCAAGGCAATGCTACGCAAGTGGTGAATGGACAAAGACTCAAGCATTATATCTCAGGTGATTCTTATAATGTTGATGTTGATATTATTCAAGTGGAAACACCGGAGGCTTTCATAAAAGGTCAAATTGACAGTCCGCCAGAACTCGACTTTGAATAGGTAACAGTACTGGTAATGAAAAGTTCGCAATTTACTTTCCGAACAATATTTTTGCTGTTTTTGGAAAATATGAAAAATTACGAGATCGAAACGGAGTGGAAAAGACGCACGAGGGTGTGCCACCACAGGCCGGCGCAGCCTGGCCTGGGCCCGCGCCGCCCTGTGGTCTGGCCGCCTCGTTGCCCCTTTCCGACTCTGGTTCGACCTGGTACTTTCCGTTTGTTCTGAAATTTTTTATTATATAATCCCCCGGACCCCTGGAGGTCCGTATATCGTTTCTCGACGTGTTTTGTTTCGAGCTGTTTCTGCCAGGACTTGTTTCGGATCTAGAGCCATCATGTCTTCGTCGGGAACTCCGAAGGACAGCTCCTGCAAGGATATTGGCAACTTGTACATGGAGGAGCTGAGGATGCACCCAAAGGAGTTGATGCTCGTCGAGGGAAAACTGCAGATCAAAGATGTTCAGGGTCCCAAAGGAGAAGGAAGCTTGGAAGACAGGATGGAGAAGCTAGAACAAGAGGTCTTCAATTACAAGAAGATGGCCGAGCGTGAAGTGGATATCTTCCACAAGATTGTGTCCGAACTCATTGCTCGAACACGAGAAGGAAACCGCAAAGCTATGGGGCGACATCCTCTCACTTCACGACACCACCAACAAACTCCAGGCTGAACTCTATGACATTCATAATCAGAACTGTGAGTATGAAAACAGGTTTAAACATATAAGCCGTGTTGCTAGTTTCAGGATTCCCGAGACCAAGATGTCATTTGTTGATGGAGAGCCTCTATCTTGGAAGTCTGAAGACGGGAATTCATCACCACCATCACCAAAGGAGTAATCCATCATCGGTATTGGCATCCCCTTGGTTTGTTCCAAGCTTGGGGGAGTGCCGCGGTATCACATTATCATTACCTTTTACTTTTTACTATCAAGTAGTGTCATATCATGAGTAGGGAAGTTATCTTATAAGATGGGTTGCAGTGTGGAAGTATCTCTCCTTTAGTTTGTCTATGTATCCCTTGGTGTGAATTATCATTATGGAATATTAATGAGAAGTCTTATCATTTACATATTGCACACCTTATTTTAGTTTGCAATCTCTACTATATGATTGATCTTGATTTTAGTATTGGTACCACTTTGGGAGCATTGAGTAAATCTATTTGGTTTTTGCAAACTTAGCAATGGTCAATAGCAACAACAATTTGAGTTTAAGAAGAATAGAGGAAATACATGTAGAAGATATTATTATCTTTCTTATCAGTTCTTAGCTTAGTATTTTAGAGTTAAAACTGTTTGTGCTTACAAGTAAGATGCATGATTGTTTCTATCATATGTATATTTGTTTGTTTCCCTCAACTCTTATGCTTGCTATTTAACCTTGCTAGCCAAAGAACTGTACTGAGAAGGAATACTTCTCGTGCATCCAAACTTGAACCCAAACCTATGCCATTTGTGTCCACCATATCTACCTACTGCATGGTATTTTCTGCCATTCCAAGTAAATACTTCATGTGCTACCTTTAAACAATTCAAAACTTATTACTTATTATTTGTGTCAATGTTTTATAGCTCATGAGGAAGTATGTGGTGTTTCATCTTTCAGTCTTGTTAGGCAGCCTCCACTAATGGACTAGTGGCTTCATCCACTTATCCTATAATTTTGCAATAAGAGCTGGCAACGGGGTTCCCAGCCCCAATTAATCAACTTTCATTAATAATTCTCTTCACGTGTTTTGCTCCGATTCATCAGTAAGCAACTTAATTTTGCAATCGACACTCCTCCATGGTATGAGATTGTTGGAAGGCACCCGAGGATTCGGTTAGCCATGGCTTGTGTAAGCAAAGGTTGGGGGGAGTGTCATCCTTAGATAAACTAAAATACATGTGTAAACAAAAGAGAAGAGGGATGATCTACCTTGCTGGTAGAGATAACGTCCTTCATGGGAGCCGCTCTTTGGAGGTCTGTTTGGCAAGGGGGTTAGAATGCCCGCTACCAGTCGTTGACAACGACAAACACATCACAAAACTTTACTTTTATTCTCTTTATATGATTTCAAAACTGAAAAAAGCTCTAGCACATGATTTAATCCCTGCTTCCCTCTGCGAAGGGCTTCTCTTTTACTTTATGTTGAGTCAGTAAACCTATTTCCCTCCATCTCAAGCAAGCATTTGAGTTGTTGTGATCAAACTATTTTATTGTGATTTGCTTCATCATGTCTTTATTCTTTCTTGTTTAGTACAAGTTTTACCTGAATGAATATAGCTTTGAAAGTCATCAATAATTAATATGATTGAGTATGCAAGTTTAAAATAAGCTTTTAATATGAGAGCGCTGCTCAATAGATAAGTATAATTTGTTAAATGTTCTCTGACCAAGAACAAAGTTTGCCATCACCAATTATGATTTCTTATGCACCTTTATTCGTGATTACCTTACACTTGTTTCAAGATTGAGTTATATGAGGAAGTTGTTTACTATAATGTCTTGTGTGAATGAATATGATGCTTTTGTCTGTATTTTATTTATCGATTTTTCACTCCATAAACATGTGGTCATGTTTACCGAGTTCAGTTTCGCTTGGGGACAAGCGAAGTCTAAGCTTGGGGGGAGTTGATACGTCCAATTTGCATCACTATTTTATATCATAATTTGCTGTTATTCATTGATATATTTCATATTGGGACACAATACTTATGTTATTTCATCTATTTTGCATGTTTCATGATTATTTGGAGATCGAGCACCGGAGCCAGGATTCTGCTGGAAAAAGCACCGTCAGGATGCAATACTTCGGAAGATCAACTCGTGGAAGGAAGTTTTACCAAAAATCCTATTTTTCCGGATGACGAAGGAAGTCGAAGGGGGAGCCAGCTTGGACCCAAGGTGGGCCCACACCACAGGGCGGCGCGGCCCATGGCCTGGCCACGCCACCATGTGGTGTGGGGCCCCCACAGCCTCTTTCGCCTCCTTTTCTTCGCGAAACCCTTCGTCCCGAAGACCTAAGCCACAGAGGAATCCTCACGAAGGGTTACAGCCGCCTCTGCGGGGCGGAGAACACCAGATAGAAAAGAGCTCTCCGGCGGGCAGGAATCCGCTAGGGAAATTCCCTCCCGGAGGGGGAAATCGACGCCATCATCACCGCCATCGAGCTGGACATCATCTCCATCACCATCATCATCATCTACACCATCATCACCGCCATCTCCACCGCTGGACATCGTCACCGCTGTAGCAATATGGGTTTGATCTTGATTGTTTGATAGGGGAAACTCTCCCGGTATTGATTTCTACTTGTTATTGATGCTATTGAGTGAAACCATTGAACCAAGGTTTATGTTCAGATTGTTATTCATCATCATATCACCTCTGATCATGTTCCATATGATGTCTCGTGAGTAGTTCGTTTAGTTCTTGAGGACATGGGTGAAGTCTAAATGTTAGTAGTGAACTATGGTTGAGTAATATTTAATGTTATGATATTTATGTTGTGGTGTTATTCTTCTAGTGGTGTCGTGTGAACGTCGACTACACGACACTTCACCATTTATGGGCCTAGGGGAATGCATCTTGTACTCGTTTGCCAATTGCGGGGTTGCCGGAGTGACAGAAACCTAAACCCCCGTTGGTATATCGATGCAGGAGGGATCGCAGGATCTCAGAGTTTAAGGCTGTTTAGATTTATCTTAATTACTTTCTTGTAGTTGCGGATGCTTGCAAGGGGTATAATCACAAGTATGTATTAGTCCTAGGAAGGGCGGTACATTAGCATAGGTTCACCCACACAACACTTATCAAAACAATGAAGATTAATCAGTCTGTATGTAGCGAAAGCACTAGACTAAAATCCCGTGTGTCCTCGAGAACGTTTGGTCATTATAAATAAACAAACCGGCTTGTCCTTTGTGCTAAAAAGGATTGGGCCACTCGCTGCAATTATTTCTCTCGCATTTTACTTACTTGTACTTTATTCATCTGTTACATCAAAACCCCCCGAATACTTGTCTGTGAGCATTTACAGTGAATCCTTCATCGAAACTGCTTGTCAACACCTTCTGCTCCTCGTTGGGATCGACATTCTTACTTATCGAAGATACTACGATACACCCCCTATACTTGTGGGTCATCACCTATCTCAGGTGAAAATGCAAAACTTCGGTTTGGACGGTTGCGGCGCTCTGTTGTCGTTCCCTTGATGGAGGTGACATTCTGAGATAGCGGCTTTGGGTGGATGAGCTCGGCAGTGGTATCTAGGCACCGTCTTTGCCTGTTCCTGGCAGCTTGGTCTGGTGTGTTGTGGGTTGCGCTGCGGATGGCGGCGAGTGCTCGGAGTCTTTCTCCCCGGCAGTAACTTCCAATACACATGCGTGCTCAGGGAGAGTTGTCTACCGCCAAGTGGTGCGGTGCCCTCCGATCCAGGGCGAGAAAGCAGGTAGCTTTATTTGGAGGTGAAAACGGATGGTGCTTAGGATTTGCTTGGCTTCTGGAAGTTGACGATGGTGTGAGTCCCTCAAGGGGTCTTTTTCACGAGCTTGCCTCATCAGACAGACCGCAAGGCTGGACAATGGACACGAGCTCAAGTTGTGTTTTATGTTTTTTCAATGCTTATTGTTTTTCGTCTCCTATTAGCTGGTTTTCAGCACTGTGTAACAACTTACCGGCAACGAGCTTATTAATTAAGGCGGGGCTACGGCTAGCTAAAATTTTGGCTAGCAAAATAATTTAAGTGAATTTATATGTGGATAGGTGTAGGCATGTATCTAGGTATCGCAATGCGTCTAATCTATCCACAAGACGCCAGACCAATTCGAATTAGCCACTCAGCTGCGCTACGCTCGCCGCCGCCTTTGTCGTCTTCCTCTTGTTCTCCGTGTCGAGCTTCTGCCCCTCTCGGTGCAGATATCTCCCACACATGACATCTCTGTCACTATATACTTTGGGCTTTTGCTTTGCTTTGGACTGAACAATGAGCGAGATAAACCGTCGAGGAACGCACGGTGCTAGGGTATTTATAGGGGTGTGACTATTTCTCAGTTGACTGAGAACTAACTTCATTCTCACTCACATGTTATCAGTTGTAAAATGAGTTGTAACTCATGACTAGCACAAATCACGATATAAATCAAATAGTGTAAAACTTAACTAAGCACGAAGTTAACTAAGAACTACCAAATCCCTATTTATAGAGCGGCCAGGTGGCGTGGTTTCCAAGCAAGATGGGAGAATTGGCCTTCCACGTACGCAGTAGTACATGTACGTATACTCCCTGCGTTTTAGTTTGATTAATTTGGTCAACGATCTTCTTTTCAATGTCGTTCAGGATATTTATTGGTAATTTATTACAGTTGTACACAGTTACACACATAGAGACACGCAAATCTGTCGTACAGTTGTTCTCTTTTAAATTGTACAATGATCAGAATTGCAAAAAAGAGTCCACTTTTTTTTTTGGAATAAAGCAGGCGTCAGAGGCGCTTATATTCCATACAGCTCATATGCAAAGTACATCATGAAGTACAAATCCCTGTAAAGCAAAGTTTTGGAGAGAAATAGCCGAGGGACAAGAACCTACACTTCTGTGAGCTGAATTTAGACAAGAAAATATAGGCAACGACTCAGTTCGTCGAAGTGCTTGTTTTGCACAGTCATGAGCTACTCCATTCATGTTTCTCTTCGTGTGATATATCTTCGGAATAAGGTGTTCCGATGCTCTCTTGTAATCTGCAATTTGCTGGCGAAGTTCCCATGGCACTTGCTCATCTGTAACTGAAGGAGCAGCAGCAGCTTTTGCCAAGGTAAAATTATCGTTAAGAAAAGTGACTTGTTTTGCTTGGACCTGTGCTGCAACTTTTGAAGCAAGGAGAAGAGCAGCAGCTTCAGCAAGAAGTGGCGAAGGAGGTCGGATTGTCAAGGCCTGGATCATGATAGTTTCTTCCCTATTTTGTTCAGAAATCTGGCAGTAAAGACCCAAGCCTGTCCTCTCAACTTCTTGAGCACATGATGGATTCCTTTTCCTCCACGTGGCATCCGAGAATATATTGCTCCCTTTAATTTGCAAATCTGTGCTGATTGTGCTCCCTGGGTATGCCAACTCCTCTTGTATGCCTGTTCTTGGTTGTGCCACTTGTATTGAATCCTGCATTACATCAAGCAGTTCTAGATTTTGCTGAATAGCATTAGTCATGTGATGAACCTGTAATGGTGTATTATCTTTTTTATTGAACTTCGTTCCTGGGTTTCCATAAACACCACATGAAAGTAAGAATATTTTCAATACTACCATTGGGATGATTCATACTAAGAAGCCTGTTAAGAATTTGAGTTATAGAATCAGAGGGAGAGGCTATTTGATCAATTCTCAGATTCCAGGGATGGATGAACCAAGCAGCTCTAGCATAAGCACAAAGAAAAAGAAGGTGTTGATCTGTTTCTTCCAGATTGCATCTACAACAAAGTTTACTGATGTGTTTACTTTATTTACCGGCTCTTGATCCTGAAGAAATAGCTTTCCTTATAATTCTCCAACCAAAAGTTTTTATTCTCGGAATTATATTGCTGTTTTTCCAAATAGATTGAAGGAGATGTTTAGTATTTGGTTCCCCTTGTTCAAACAGCTTTTCGAGGCACACTCTGTAGGCGCTTTTGGAGTTGCACTTGCCTGTTGGCGTAAGCTTCCAACAAAGGCAGTCTTCATCCTGTGTATTAATAATTGGGGCGTTTTTTATTATCTCCGCCATCTGTTCCTGAAATAAAGTGTCAATTAGCTGTTCATTCCAAAAAAATTGTCCAAGTATCCAAAGGTCTTTGACATGGCTTGGATAGGAGTAATTTCCAGGTTGCATTATCAAGGAATCAAACACCTGACCCCACCCTTCACACCAGGGTGTGCTCTAAATAGAAATCTGGCCCATAGTGATTTGGTAGAAAGCATGGGCTTTGAGGATGGGAATGATTTTAAGGATGGAGGCCCAAAAGGCCGACTTGGGGACATTTGAATTCGGGCACCAAAGAGAAGAATCGGGGAAATATTTTGATTTCAGAACTTGGTGAAGAAAAGTGTGAGGCTGATCTGCTAATCTCCAGGCAGCCATAAGAATAAGACCCTGATTGATTGCCTGCAAATTTCTAATACCTAAACCTCCTTCTTTTTTTGGCATACATATGTCTTTCCAAGCCCTTAAGCATAAGCTCCTGGAGTTTGAGCCTTTCCTTATACCTGTCCACCAGAAGTTCCTAATAATGGAGGTGAGCTTTGCAACAAAAAAAATCGAGAAAAGTATATTCGACATGTAGTAAACAGGAATGGATGAGAAAACATATTTGATTAATTCCAATCTAGCTGTATGAGAAAGTTGGTCTGCCTTATAAGTTGAAAGTTTGGTTTTGAATTTATCTATGACAAAGTTATAAGCAGCATTTCTATCTTTCCCTGGAATGATAAGAGGATGTCCAAGATGAATAAAGTTTGCATCTATAATTGGGACAGGAAATATATTTAGAATCATATGATTAACTTGGTTGTCAACATGCTTACTGAAAAGTATTCCCGATTTTGTCCAATTTGGAATTTGTCCTGATCTGTTGCAAAAGTCCTGAAGTACCTGTTTCATGTTTGTCGCTTCTTGTTCCGTGGCTTGTCCGCACACCAGAAGATCATCCGCAAACAACAGAGAATGAATAGGTGGACAGTTTGGACCCAGTTTAATACCTGCAAAGTTATTAGTAGCCATAGCTTCCTGCAGAGTAATCGTTTATGGCAAGGACAAACAAGTACGGTGATAACGGACAACCTTGTCGTATACCTCTGTCACCTTTGAATTTAGCAAAAGTCTGACCATTAATGACAACTGAAAAGGTAGGGGATGAGACACAGTCATGAATGAGATTTATAAAATAACCATGCAGCCCTTTACGTGTTAGAGCCTCGACAATGAAGTTCCACTCTAATCTATCAAACGCTTTGGCTAGATAAATTTTTAACATGAAAGCTTTATATTTCCAAGAACTAATAACAAAGGCGTGAGTAATTTCTTGGCAATGATAATATTGTTGCTTATCCTTCTACCCTCAATAAGAGCTTGCTGTGTTGGATGGATGTAATCAGGCAAATGGGGTTTAAGTCTATTGGCAATGCATTTGGCTATAATTTTGTAAACTACATTGCAAAGACTAATCGGCCTGTAATCCGCAGGCACAAGGGGAACCGGTTTTTTCGGAATAAGCGCAATATGAGTGTCATTTATATGGCTCGGCATGATACCTGTTTGGAAGAAAGTCCTGACAAGTTGGATGACATCTTGTCCAATCCAGCTCCATGTAGCTATGTAGAACTCAACGTTAAAGCCACCTGTCCAGGGAAGCGTTTTTCTCCATATCCTTGAGAGTATCTAAAATCTCTTTTTCATCAGGGATAGTGTAAGTGTAATCATCCAGATCCTGAGGTAACTGAGTGTGTATGAAGGGCCTGCCATTGTTAGTTTGAGTGGAAGCAAATATAGATCAGAAGTAGTTAACAAAAGTATTACTGATTTGGTCCGGCATATGATGTAAAATGTTATTTTCATCTTTCACCGAGACAATAGTATTCTTTCTTCTTCGCTTAACAATGGCTCTATGGAAGAAGGCAGTGTTTCTATCACCATCTCTGACCCAATGCTTCTTAGCTCTTTTGCATATAGGAATCAGTTAATTTAGTCAAAGTTTGTTCATACCTTATGCATAGAGAAGCCTCTTTAGTATGATCTTGCTGCTGTTCTGGCTTCAATTGAATTTCTTTGATTTGATCCTCCAAATTGGTCAGCTCCTGTTGCAGCGGCTTTTTCTTTTTACACCATATCCTTAGTTGTTCTGGAAGATGGTTAGTTCTATTCGAAAAAGATTTGTTTGTAGAAAGATTCCACTTCTTTTTTGCATAATCATTGAAGTCATCTTCTTCATGCTGCGATCTTGCTCTCTACGGAGGGCCCAGTTAGGAAAATAAAAAAATCTTTTAAATTTAAAAATTGGCTGATTTGGTTAGCGTGCAATTGTACGTCAGGAGCTGTTGCATGTCTCGGCCGGCCAAACATTTCAACCGACCAGATTATGCACGCGTTCCTGCTGTGTCTTAGAATTAGGATCTCCGCTATTATGCTACTAGTCAAACATACATAATCAATTATCGACATTTCATCGAGGAAAATCTCCATCCAAAAGTTAGCTTCCACCTTGCCGACCAGGTGATTTTTTCGGGAACTAGAGGAAGGCGGTTGCAAACTGAAATGAGACCAGATAAGATCGCTGGTCCCACTGGCGGAGGGCCTTGAAGATGAAATTGGGCTACTGCCCCCCTTCCAAAAGTTGCACAAATAGTTTTCTAGGCATATTCTTCATGGACGTTTTGTTTCTTTGTTCGTAATCTAGTGCAAGGGTGTAAGAGCATCTCCACTAGCTGTGATACCCCAAATTTTAATATTGTCTATATTATCGATTTTAGACAAAATAATTAAGAACTTGGTGATGTTGATATAAGACTTTCTAAGAAAATGGAAGTGCTAGTGCTTGTACAGATTGATCTGCTGTTGGAGGCAAATAATAGCTACCTCTTGCTCAAGCTAGTGTTGCTATCTTAAAACCAGAGGAGGACGTTGTAAGCATGAGAAATACGAGGATAGAAATGAGCGGGTTGGGCTGGGCCTTTTGGACCTGAACTATACTGATGTTGCCCAGCTGCCGTGGCCGTTTAGTATAGCCTTGGGAAGACACCGCCACCATCCCTCTGCCCTAATATTATCCACTGCCGCCGCTGTCGATTGGTGGCCTGCGATGTTGCCGCGATGTCGCTGGGCGAGGCCAACTCCATCAAGCCGTAGTTTGCAGTCAGTCCGCCACGGTGCCACCACTGCGACCACCTAGGCTGGTCGACGCTGGGGCTTGCCATCTGTAGTTGCCGTGTCTCGTCGGGGTTCAACACTGCCGATCTACCATTATCTTGAACAGGTACTCAAAGCCTTCCATTAATTGTTTTTGTTCCATCTGTTTTGCTCAATTTCAGTTCAGGTGCGTTTCTGAAAGTGCTATATGTCATGCTGGCTATAGTAGTAGCGGAGTAGTCGGTTGGTTTAGATCAAGCCTAGTTTTAAGTTTAGGCAAGAGTCAATCAACAATACTATTTTGGTAACCTGATGTTGGTTAAATGATTAATTGCTCCCGCTGGTAGCTGGTAGCCAACAGAAAAGAATAATTGTTGAGCTGCTGTATAAAGTTATTTTGGACACCATGGTACGATCTGAATCACAGCCATATGTAGTACCAGCTGAGTTTGTGCTTTCATTTAGCTGCATACGAGAGGATGCCCAGCTTTGTACGTACCTGATGGTCATTTTGCTGCTAGTAAACTCCAGTTAGTAGAAATTATTATTGTATTGGTTTGGTCACAATCAGTAGCTAGATCTATCTTCTAGTTTTATGTTTGAAGGCTAGATTTATCATTTGTGGCCGTAAAATTATTTGCAGTGTATTGTGATTATACACATGATGGATAGCCACAGATTATTGATCGTAGGAGCGATATTTGCTTGTATACTTAGGTAATGATGGTGTGCATTGAGTGTGCTATGTGTTTCAACAGCAGGTGTTGGCACTTCCAGTGTTGGATTCTACAATTCATGGCTTGTGCTCCGCGGTTCAGGCAAGTGCATGACGGGATAATACTTTGCATGATTCCCCTCACTCGACTTTTATTTTCTAGCACTTGTTATTTGTTTATGTATGTGGAGAGAAAGTGGATATGGAAAATGATATAGTTGCGATTGCATTTTTGCATAACATGTTAAAGACAGTGCATAGTGTTGTGACCTGCTGAGGTAGGCACATTGAGACCGTCGATGTTGGGATGAGTCCAACATTGTCGGCAACCTCCACAAGTTGGAGTGAGTGGATGCCGACGGGTGTTCACTCAAGCGATACCGGTATGCGCAAAGAAAAGTGAAAGCAAAGAGCATGTAGGCATACAGAAGCATCATTGCGCTATGGCAAGTGTTAAAGAAAAATTGTTGGTATCGTGTTTTATGCACTGCTTATTGTCTCTCTATGTACTTGCTGAGTATTTTATACTCACCCTTGTTGCTTCTATGTTTTTAGGTAAACCTTGAGGATGGGGCTTGCTTCGGTGCGCCGCCCTGACGTCACGTTTGGGGGTTAATTTTTTCTTTTTCTTTCAGGCCAACCAGGAAAATGAATACCGCTAATCACTCTACACTTTTTCTCCTCGACGCACGACATGAAACTATGACAATTAACCGCAGCAGCACAAAAAGTGTAAAACAATATAAAACGGGGTAAAACAGTATAGAACAGTATAATATTTGAGAAAAATAACACTATGACTACTTGATTATATGTGTATAAAATGGTGTAAAACAGTGCAAATCAGTGCAAAACAGTATAGAACAGTATAATATTTGAGGGAAATAACACCATGACTACTTGCTTATATGTATATATATTTTTCTCAGATTTTTTGGTATTCACGGGAATACAGGGAAATACCCCTAGTGCCGCCTGTGTATGTTTCAGGCCCTCCAAACCCAGATCCAAGCTATGCATTACCATACGTATTCATACCGTATAGATACATGCCCGTGAAAAAACGAACGACCCCACGATGTCCCCACCTGCCGATCGAAGTAAACTCCGTCATTAGCGAGGCTATTGTCCGCCGACGTGCAAGTTTCTGAGATTGGCCACCGCGGGCGACGGTGGCCGGAGCAGCTGACGAAGAACTACCGGCACCGGCGGCCCGGGCGATGCCGCCAAGCGCTGCTGCAGCAACGCCAGATCGTGCATGTCCGATAGCGCACCCCTTATATACTCCCGACTCCACCGTGTACGGATATTTTTGTACGCACGTACGACTAGTGTATACGGTTAAACAGGCCCGTACGGCCTGCAGAGGGCTCTACGATCACCTGGTTTTACAATTGTGCCACCCCTATAAAATGGCATGGACAAATCTGGGCATTCCACGTGTTCATGACGTCACTTTTTTTGCCAGGGGTGGCGCACCGAAGCAGAACCCCTTGAGGATGACTTGCATGGGGAAATGGGAGTAGCACCTTCACCTTCAGGGCTTGTCTGGTTGTTAGGGGTAATAAAACCATGGAAGCTAAGCCCGTAGGGAATTTTCGGGGGTAAATGGGATACCCGGTTTTCCCCTGTGCTCATTTGGCAGGCTCAGCCCGACGTAGATACATGCACCTCGGCCCAGCGCCGGAACGTGATCGAGCCATGGGCAAGTATAGGGCTAGCTCAGCTGGATAGACTGTGCACAACATATTTCTGTACTGCTATATGATGTTCAGTTACTACCATCAGGACTGACTACCACTAGATCGATATAAACCAAACATCAGTGCAGGAGGCAGTGCTCACTTTCCTAGATCTCCAGATCTGGAGCAGCACGAAAGATCTACAGATCCGGTTCAGGATAGTGCATAGATAGAGAGTTGTGGTAAGCAACAAAACGAATTCTAGCAAGGCTGTCAGTTCTGGGACAAAGACACGAGCAGAGAAAGCAAAAAAAAAGGATGGAAGAAGGAGTAGGGGATAACCTCCGTCAATCCCGACAGCCGGCGGTCGTCGTCGCCGGAGGGCCTAGGAGAATTGCGGCGGAGCAGATCTTGGGAGATGGAGATGGACGGACGCCAGTGGGCGGAGAGGCGGTAGAGGGAAGGAACATGGAGGCGAAGCTCTCGGGAGCGGAGCCTCGCTCCTGGTCGCCGGAGGTAACGCGCCGCACACCGCCGTGTCGTCGCCTCGCTAGCGAGAGAGCGAGCCAGAGGATTTGGCTCCCCACCTCTGGACTCGTGGATAGCTGTCCCGGGGAAAGGTCGCGGAAGGGAACGATATATCTCCCCCGTGTACAACCAAACGGCGCCGTGGGCTTTCCCGGGCTAATTCGACCCGGGGTTTGTTTGACCGGGGAAAACGGGGGGAACCACCCGGGATCCCCTGAATCCAAACAAGCCCTCACTGTCTCACGACTCACACATTTTACCACGATTTGAGCGGTTGAATGGTAGATTGCAGCTCTGTTAAAATGGCACGTTTTTGCTGAACGCGTATCACAGACGCACAAAATAAATTATACAGTAGTATACTACTACTTCACGGGACCAAATTAATCATGGAGAAGAGAAATACAGCGAGAGGAAGTGGTATGTAGATATTCGAAAAGCACGCCCAAAATTTCAGACAAGTACAGTGAAGCTTCTATCACCATTCGCATGCTCTGCTTCTCCTCTTCTTCTCTTGCGCTGCGCGCCATCACATAGCGGGGCTGATTACCAGCACATGCACCCACATGAATTTCTACGACAGGGCCGGCGGCTGGCAGTTGGGGGTGGGGCAAACCGATTGGTAATGGTGGTTGGGAATCGGCGACCCCGGCGTCGACCAGCGGTTCCCCAGAATCCTCCCTACAGATCCACGACGGCGTGACACAGATTAGATCGACGGTAGAAAGAAGAAATTGATGCTCGGGAGCTTGATTGCTCGTACCTCCTTGGACGACGATGGTGCAGGCATGGATCGCCAAGATCAGTAACAGCAGCAGCGTCGGCCGAGAGAAATCGGCCATGATCGATGCCTAGCTTGATGTGGTGTCTCTCTTCTCTTCTCTTCTCTGGATTATGCCAACTCGTGGGCTGGCTGCTCTATTAGTATAGCATTGCGGCTTGTCGTTGAGCAGTAGCTCTCCACGGTTCAGTCAACCGCTGAGAATATATTCCTCTTTTGCAGCCGGTCGAGCGGCCGTTTCCACGCATAACTCAACGACCACCACTGGCTCCCGTTGAATTGAATTGACGACGTTCTGTGCTTTTACACAAGGCAGATGCACGAGGCCTCACTGGTAGAAAAACAGGCTTCCGGGAAGTCCCATAAGTCGCGAAGGTAAAGGAACCGCGACTAATGGGGTTTTTAGTCGCGGTTCGTGTGACGAACCGCGACCAAAGGCCTGGGTCCAGGGCGCACGGTGGCCAGCTGGTGCACGTGGGGGGCTTTAGTCGCGGTTGGCCAGCCAACCTCGACTAAAGGTGCCCGAAGGCCTTTAGTCGCGGTTGGCCAGGCCAACCGGGACTAAAGCCCCTCCCCTATATATACCCATCCAGCCATTTGGAGCCAACACTTAGCCATTTGGAGCCATTCTCTTCACAAACTTTACAAGTGAGTGTTAGGTTTGCTTTTGGTTCCTCTTATGCACATAAGGTGTTTGATGAAATGCCCCAAGAGCATGAAACAAACATGATATGAAGTGTTGGAGCCACACTTGAGCTTTCTCATTTATTTTTTCCTCCTCGATCGCGGTTAGCAACTTGAACCTTTGATGTGTCGTCATTGATACAATATGCATGTGTGTGTAGTTCATTGTTTAATTTATATTGTTTGTAGCTAGTTAGTTTAACAAATGCATGATGGTTAATTATATATTTTATATTATAATAATGCAGATGAATCGGCAATGGATGTACGGTAACCGACTCTCCGGCGAGTTCGAGTACGGGTTTGAAAGATTTCCTCGTAGTGGCTAATGCGAACAAGCGGGGGGTTTTGTTATCTGTCCATGTGTTAACCGTAAGAATCGAAGGGTTACTCTTCCTCAAGAGATGTTCACATGCACCTGCTTCGGCACGGTTTCATGCCAAGCTATAATTGTTGGACCAAGCATGGAGAAAGAGGGGTTATAATGGAAGAAGATGAAGAAGGGGATGATTTCATCGATGAAAGCTATCTTTCTCATTTCGGTGATACTTTCATGGAGGATGCTGAAGGTGAAGGGGAAGGTGAAGGGGAGGCACGTGATGATCCCGTTGATGATCTTGGTCGGACCATTGCTGATGCACGGAGACGCTGCGAAACTGAAAAGGAGAGGGAGAATTTGGATCGCATGTTAGAGGATCACAGGAAGGCGCTGTACCCGGATGCGATGATGGTCTCGAAAAAGCTGGGCTGCACACTCGGATTTGCTGAAATGGAAGGCACAGGCAGGTGTAGCTGACTCGGCATTTTAAATCTTGCTGAAAATGTTGAAGAATATGTTTCCAAAGAATAACGAGTTGCCCGCCAGTACGTACGAAGCAAAGAAGGTTGTCTGCCCTCTAGGTTTAGAGGTTCTGAAGATACATGCATGCATCAACGGCTGCATCCTCTACCGCGGTGAATACGAGAATTTGAATGAATGCCCGGTATGCACTGCATTGCGTTATAAGATCAGAGGCGATGACCCCGGTGACGATGTTGAGGGCCAGAAAACCAGGAAGAGGGTTCCCGCCAAGGTGATGTGGTATGCTCCTATAATACCACGGTTGAAACGTCTGTTCAGGAACAAAGAGCATGCCAAGTTGTTGCGATGGCACAAAGAGGACCGTAAGTCGGACGGGGAGTTGAGACACCCCACAGATGGAACGCAATGGAGAAAGATCGACAGAGAGTTCAAAGATTTTGCAGCTGACGCAAGGAACATAAGATTTGGTCTAAGTACGGATGGCATGAATCCTTTTGGCGAGCAGAGCTCCAGCCATAGCACCTGGCCCGTGACTCTATGCATCTACAACCTTCCTCCTTGGTTGTGCATGAAGCGGAAGTTCATTATGATGCCAGTGCTCATCCAAGGTCCGAAGCAACCCGGCAACGACATCGATGTGTACATAAGGCCATTAGTTGATGAACTTTTATAGCTGTGGGGCAGACCTGGTGTCCGTGTGTGGGATGAGCACAAAGAAGAGGAATTTGACCTACGAGCGTTGCTTTTCGTAACCATCAACGATTGGCCTGCTCTTAGTAACCTTTCGGGACTGTCAAATAAGGGATACAATGCATGCACGCACCGCTTACATGAGACCGAAAGTGTACATTTGCCAAATTGTAAGAAGAACGTGTACCTTGGGCATCGTCGATTTCTTCCGAAAGGTCATCCAAGAAGAAAGAAAGGCAAGCATTACAACGGCAAGGCGGATCACCGGCCGAAGCCTCGCGGAACACACCGGTGCTGAGGTATTTGATATGGTCAAGGATTTGAAAGTCATCTTTGGAAAGGGTCCCGGCGGACAATCGGTTCCGAATGGAGCCGACGGGCACGCAGCCATGTGGAAGAAGAAATCTATATTCTGGGAGCTAGAATATTGGAAAGTCCTAGAAGTCCGCTCTGCAATCGACGTGATGCACGTTACGAAGAATATTTGCGTGAACCTCCTAAGCTTCTTGGGCGTGTATGGGCAGTCAAATGATACAAAGGAAGCACGGCAGGACCAGCAAAGTTTGAAAGACCCTGATGACCTGCATCCGGAACGGTTTCAAGGTCGTGCCGCCTACGCTCCGACCAAAGAAGAGAAGGTCATCTTTTTTGAATGCCCGAGCAGGATGAAGGTCCCGTCTGGATTCTCGTCCAATATAAAGGGAATAATAAACATGGCGGAGAAAAAGTTCCAAAACCTCGAAGTCTCACGACCGCCACGTGATTATGACACAATTGCTTCCGATTGCTTTGAGGGGCTCCTGCCGGAAAATGTTCGAGTAGCCATTGTGAAGCTATGTGCATTCCTCAATGCAATCTCTCGGAAGGTAATCAATCCGAAGTTCTACCACGGTTACAGAACGATGTGATCCAATGTCTTGTCAGTTTCGAGTTGGTTTTCCCGCCATCCTTCTTCAATATTATGACACACCTCCTGGTTCACCTAGTCGATGAGATTTCCATTCTCGGTCCTGTATTTCTACACAATATGTTCCCCTTCAAGAGGTTCATGGGAATATTAAAGAAATATGTTCGTAACCGTGCTAGGACAGAAGGAAGCATCGCCAAGGGCTATGGAAATGAGGAGGTAATTGAGTTTTGTGTTGACTTTGTTCCTGACCTTAAGCCGATTGGTCTTCCTCGATCGCGGCACGAGGGGAGACTAAGTGGAAAAGGCACGATCGGAAGGAAATCAACGATATGTATGGACGGCCATTCTCTCGATCGAAGCACACCACACGGCTTCCGACCAATTCCAGCTTGGTGGCTCCGTACTTTGAGAAACACAAGAATATTTTACGCTCGGACAACACTCGGGAAGCCTCGAATCTCGGATTAGGAAGGCCCACATGGAGACTTTCGGCAGCTTGGTTGAGAAAACATTTAATGAGTGACGAAGATGTTGTAGATCAGCTGTACATGTTGGCCAAGACACCATCTTCGACTATAACGACTTTCCAAGGGTACGAGATAAATGGGAATACATTTTACATGATCGCCCAAGATAAAAAGAGCACCAACCAAAACAATGGTGTCCGCTTTGATGCAAGAACCGAGAATGGGCAAAAGGTCACATATTATGGTTACATAGAGGAGATATGGAAACTTGACTATGGACCCTCCTTTAGGGTCCCTTTGTTCCGGTGCAAATGGTTCAAGCTAACATGAGGTGGGGTAAAGGTGGACCAGCAATACGGAATGACAATGGTGGATTTCAACAATCTTGGTTACCTTGACGAACCATTCGTCCTAGCGAAAGATGTCGCTCGGGTTTTCTATGTGAAGGACATGAGTAGCAAACCGAGGAAACGGAAAGATAAGAAAACGATCGGTACATCATGCGATGATCCAAAGCGCCACATTGTTCTTTCAGGGAAAAGAAACATCGTGGGAGTGGAGGACAAGACAGACATGTCGGAAGATTATAATATGTTTGCTGAAATTCCGCCCTTCAAAGTGAACACCGACCCAAGCATTAAGTTAAATGATGAGGATGCTCCATGGATACGGCACAATCGTAAGCAAGCGGGGACACAAGGAAAGAAATGATGTGTAATAATTTATTGTACCAAACTTTGTTGAATGGATCATGTGAATTATATTACCCGTGATGTGTTTGGTGTCCATTTTCGAATGATTCAATTGACTCGAGATAGCACTGATGATACATGAAATTTGGAGTGATTCAGTCATACTCCTGCATACAGGAAATTTGGAGTGACTAAGTCATACTCCCGCATACGAGGAAATTTGGAGTGACTAAGTCATACTCCTGCATATATTAATTTTGGAGTGATTTAGTCATACTCCTGCCTAGGCGTATAATATGCATACTCGTAGTCTTCATACCCCCGCCGTTGTACTGGTAGTCGTCGCCTTCTAAGTTGCCGGCGTCGTTGTCGCTGATGTCGTCGCTGTCGTCGGGCGGTGCTCGTGGCTCGAACTGAGGGTAGCGCAGGCGGGGGATATCGCCGGCCGTGATGTAGTCCATGACGCTCTGCAGAGTCCGGCCGTACCACCATAGCCGACGGCCGGCCTCGTGGAAGTTTCCGGGAGGCAGACCGTCCTCCTCATACCTGGCGAGCGCCCTCTCACGCCGATTGATGAAGAAGGCGTCCCAAGTATGCTGGTTATCGGGATACCAGCGGGGATTCATCCGCTGCTCCGGCGTGAGGTCGAGGTAGTAGTGGTTCGTGATGGCCGCCCGGCGCGCAGTACCCTGAGGGACTGATACGTCTCCGACGTATCGATAATTTCTTGTGTTCCATGCCACATTATTGATGTTATCTACATGTTTTATGCACACTTTATGTCATATTCGTGCATTTTCTGGAACTAACCTATTAACAAGATGCCGAAGTGCCAGTTGCTGTTTTCTGCTGTTTTTGGTTTCAGAAATCCTAGTAAAGAAATATTCTCGGAATTGGATGAAATAAAAGCCCAGGGGCCTATTTTCTCACGAAGCTTCCAGAAGACCGAAGACGAGACGAAGAGGGGCCACGGGGTGGCCAAACCCTAGGGCGGCGCGGCCCCACCCCTGGCCGCGCCGGCCTATGGTGTGGGCCCCCGTGCCGCCTCTTGACTTGCCCTTCCGCCTACTTAAAGCCTCCGTGACGAAACCCCCGGTACCGAGAGCCACGATACGGAAAACCTTGCCGAGACGCCGTCGCCGCCGATCCCATCTCGGGGATCCGGGAGATCGCCTCCGGCACCCTGCCGGAGAGGGGAATCATCTCCCGGAGGACTCTACACCGCCATGGTCGCCTCCGGAGTGATGAGTGAGTAGTCTATCCCTGGACTATGGGTCCATAGCAGTAGCTAGATGGTTGTCTTCTCCCCATTGTGCTATCATTGTCGGATCTTGTGAGCTGCCTATCATGATCAAGATCATCTATATGTAATTCTATATGTTGCGTTTGTTGGGATCCGATGAATAGAGAATACTTGTTATGTTGATTATCAAAGTTATGCTTATGTGTTATTTATGATCTTGCATGCTCTCCGTTACTAGTAGATGCTCGGCCAAGTAGATGCTTTTAACTCCAAGAGGGAGTACTTATGCTCGATAGTGGGTTCATGCCCGCATTGACACCGGGACGATGACGAAAAGTTCTAAGGTTGTGTTGTCTTGTTGCCACTAGGGATAAAACATTAGTGCTATGTTCAAGGATGTAGTCACTAGTTACATTACGCACCATACTTAATGCAATCGTCTGTTGCTTTGCAACTTAATACCGGAGGGGTTCGGATGATAACCTCGAAGGTGGACTTTTAGGCATAGATGCAGTTGGATGGCGGTCTATGTACTTTGTCGTAATGCCCAATTAAATCTCACTATACTCATCATGATATGTATGTGCATTGTCATGCTCTCTTTATTTGTCAATTGCCCAACCGTAATTTGTTCACCCAACATGCTTGTTCGTCTTATGGGAGAGACACCTCTAGTGAACTGTGGACCCCGGTCCAATTCTCTTTACTCGAAATACACTCTACTCGCAATACTTGTTTTTACTGTTTTCTCTGCAAACAATCATCTTCCACACAATACGGTTAATCCTTTGTTACAGCAAGCCGGTGAGGTTGACAACCTCACTCGTTTCGTTGGGGCAAAGTACTTTGGTTGTGTTGTGCGGGTTCCACGTTGGCGCCGGAATCTCCGGTGTTGCGCCGCACTACATCTCGCCGCCATCAACCTTCAACGTGCTTCTTGGCTCCTCCTGGTTCGATAAACCTTGGTATCTTTCCGAGGGAAAACTTGTTGCTTGTGCGCATCATACCTTCCTCTTGGGGTTGCCCAACGAACGTGTGAAATACACGCCATCAAGCTCTTTTACCGGCGCCGTTGCCGGGGAGATCAAGACACGCTTGCAAGGGGAGTCTCCACTTCTCAATCTCTTTACTTTGTTTTTGTCTTGCTTAGTTTTATTTACTACTTTGTTTGCTGCACTAAATCAAAATACAAAAAAATTAGTTGCTAGTTTTACTTTATTTGCTATCTTGTTTGCTATATTGAAAACACAAAAAAATTAGTTTACTTGCATTTACTTTATCTAGTTTGCTTTATTTACTATTGCTAAAATGGCCAACGCTGAAAATACTAAGTTGTGTGACTTCACAACCACAAATAATAATGATTTCTTATGCACACCTATTGCTCCACCTGCTACTACAGCAGAATTCTTTGAAATTAAACCTGCTTTACTGAATCTTGTTATGAAAGATCAATTTTCTGGAATTAGTTCTGATGATGATGCTGCCCATCTTAATAATTTTGTTGAACTATGTGAAATGCAAAAATATATCTTTGAGGAGTAGATGGTGATATTATTAAACTAAAATTGTTCCCTTTCTCATTAAGAGGAAGAGCTAAAGATTGGTTGCTATCTCTGCCTAAGAATAGTATTGATTCATGGACTAAATGCAAGGATGCTTTTATTGGTAGATATTATCCCCCTGCTAAAATTATATCTTTGAGGAGTAGCATAATGAATTTCAAACAATTAGATACTGAACATGTTGCTCAAGCATGGGAAAGAATGAAATCGCTAGTTAAAAATTGCCCAACCCATGGACTGACTACTTGGATGATCATCCAAACCTTCTATGCAGGACTAAATTTTTCTTCACGGAATTTATTGGATTCAGCTGCTGGAGGTACCTTTATGTCTATCACTCTTGGTGAAGAAACAAAGCTTCTTGATAATATGATGATCAACTACTCTGAATGGCACACGGAAAGAGCTCCACAAGGTAAGAAGGTAAATTCTGTTGAGGATTCCTCTTCCTTGAATGATAAGGTTGATGCTATTATGTCTATGCTTTT
This sequence comes from Lolium rigidum, assembly GCF_022539505.1. NCBI lineage: Eukaryota > Viridiplantae > Streptophyta > Magnoliopsida > Poales > Poaceae > Lolium > Lolium rigidum. The sequence continues at coordinate 259,666,189 of NC_061509.1, forward strand.
GAATGATAGGACTAATGTTGATCCTAATAATGTTCCATTAGCTTCATTGGTTGCACAAGAAGAACATGTTGATGTAAACTTCATTAAAAATAATAATTTCAACAACAATGCTTACCGGAACAATTCTAGTAACAACTATAGGCCATATCCTTATAATAATGGCAACGGCTATGGTAATTCTTATGGAAATTCTTACAACAATAATAGGAATACACCCCCTGGACTTGAAGCCATGCTTAAAGAATTTATTAGTACACAAACTGCCTTTAACAAATCTGTTGAGGAAAAACTCAATAAAATTGATATTCTTGTTTCTAGAGTTGATAGTCTTGCCTCTGATGTTGATCTTTTGAAATCAAAAGTTTTGCCTAATGAGAATTATCATAATAAAATTGTTACTACAGCAAATGCCATTCAAGTTAGAATTAATGAGAATATAAGATTAATGGCTGAACTGCGTGCTAGGTGGGATAGAGAAGAAAATGAAAAACTAGCTAAAGAGGAGAATATAGCTAAAGTTTGGACTATTACCACCACTAGTAATGCTAATTCTACACATGTTGCTGCACCTCCTACTCATACTAATAAAAGAATTGGTGTTAGCAATGTTTCCACTTCTAATGCAAAGCGCGAAAAACTGCCTGAAACTGCTAAAACTGCTGAAACTGCCTGTGATAAAGCTGCTGAAATTTTTTCCAACATTGGGGATGATGATCCCATTGCTTTAGATTGTAATGATTTAGATTTTGATGATTGCCACATCTCTGAAGTTATAAAGTTCTTGCAAAAACTTGCTAAAAGTTCTAATGCTAGTGCTATAAATTTGGCTTTCACGCATCATATTACAAATGCTCTCATAAAAGCTAGAGAAGAGAAACTAGAGCGCGAAGCCTCTATTCCTAAAAAGCTAGAAGATGGTTGGGAGCCCATCATTAAGATGAAGGTTAAAGATTTTGATTGTAATGCTTTATGTGATCTTGGTGCAAGTATTTCTGTTATGCCTAAGAAAATTTATAATATGCTTGACTTGCCACCGCTGAAAAATTGTTATTTGGATGTTAATCTTGCTGATCATTCTACAAAGAAACCTTTGGGTAAAGTTCATAATGTTCGCATTACCGTTAACAATAATCTTGTTCCCGTTGATTTTGTTGTCTTGGATATTGAATGCAATGCATCTTGTCCCATTATATTGGGAAGACCTTTTCTTCGAACTGTTGGTGCTATTATTGATATGAGGGAAGGTAATATAAAATATCAATTTCCTCTCAAGAAAGGTATGGAACATTTCCCTAGAAAGAGAATAAAGGTACCTTATGATTCTATTATTAGAACAAATTATGATGTTGATGCTTCATCTCTCGATGTTACTTGATACACACTTTCGCGCCTAGCTGAAAGGCGTTAAAGAAAGCGCTTATGGGAGACAACCCATGTTTTTACCTACAGTACTTTGTTTTTATTTTGTGTCTTGGAAGTTGTTTACTACTGTAGCAACCTCTCCTTATCTTAGTTTTGAGTTTTGTTGTGCCAAGTTAAGCCGTTGATAGAAAAGTAAGTACTAGATTTGGATTACTGCGCAGTTTCAGATTTCTTTGCTGTCACGAATCTGGGTCCACTTCCCTGTAGGTAGCTCAGAAAATTACGCCAATTTACGAGCATGATCCTCAGATATGTACGCAACTTTCATTCAATTTGAGCATTTTCGTTTGAGCAAGTCTGGTGCCATTTTAAAATTCGTCAATACGAACTGTTCTGTTTTGACAGATTCTGCCTTTTATTTCGCATTGCCTCTTTCGCTATGTTGGATGAATTTCTTTGATTCACTAATGTCCAGTAGCATTATGCAATGTCCAGAAGTGTTAAGAATGATTGTGTCACCTCTGAATATGTCAATTTATATTGTGCACTAACCCTCTAATGAGTTGTTTCGAGTTTGGTGTGGAGGAAGTTTTCAAGGATCAAGAGAGGAGTATGATGCAACATGATCAAGGAGAGTGAAAGCTCTAAGCTTGGGGATGCACCCGGTGGTTCACCCCTGCATATATCAAGAAGACTCAAGCGTCTAAGCTTGGGGATGCCCAAGGCATCCCCTTCTTCATCGACAACATTATCAGGTTCCTCCCCTGAAACTATATTTTTATTCCATCACATCTTATGTGCATTTTCTTGGAGCGTCGGTTTGTTTTTGTTTTTGTTTTGTTTGAATAAAATGGATCCTAGCATTCACTTTATGGGAGAGAAACACGCTCCGCTGTAGCATATGGACAAATATGTCCTTGGTTTCTACTCATAGTATTCATGGCGAAGTTTCTCCTTCGTTAAATTGTTATATGGTTGGAATTGGAAAATGATACATGTAGTAATTGCTATAAATGTCTTGGGTAATGTGATACTTGGCAATTTTTGTGCTCATGTTTAAGCTCTTGCATCATATGCTTTGCACCCATTAATGAAGAAATACATAGAGCATGCTAAAATTTGGTTTGCATATTTGGTTTCTCTAAGGTCTAGATAATTTCTAGTTTTGAGTTTGAACAACAAGGAAGACGGTGTAGAGTCTTATAATGTTTTCAATATGTCTTTTATGTGAGTTTTGCTGCACCGGTTCATCCTTGTGTTTGTTTCAAATAAGCCTTGCTAGCCTAAACCTTGTATCGAGAGGGAATACTTCTCATGCATCCAAAATACTTGAGCCAACCACTATGCCATTTGTGTCCACCATACCTACCTATACTACATGGTATTTTCCCGCCATTCCAAAGTAAATTGCTTGAGTGCTACCTTTAAAATTCCATCATTTACCTTTGCAATATATAGCTCATGGGACAAATAGCTTAAAAAACTATTGTGGTATTGAATATGTAATTATGCACTTTATCTCTTATTAAGTTGCTTGTTGTGCGATAACCATGTTTACTGGGGAACGCCATCAACTCATTGTTGAATTTCATGTGAGTTGCTATGCATGTTCGTCTTGTCTGAAGTAAGGGCGGTTTTCACAATCAAATGGTTTGAGTATGCATATTGTTAGAGAAGAACATTGGGCCGCTAACTAAAGCCATGAATCATGGTGGAAGTTTCAGTTTGGACATAAAACCTCAATCTCTTATGAGAATATTAACTGTTGTTGAATGCTTAAGCATTAAAAGAGGAGTCCATTATCTGTTGTCTATGTTGTCCCGGTATGGGTGTCTAAGTTGAAGAATGATCAAAAGCGAGAATCCAATGCGAACTTTCTCCTTAGACCCTTGTACAGGCGGCATAGATGTACCCCTTTGTGGCACTTGGTTGAAACATATGTTATGCAATGATGATCAGTGTTAACCCAAGCTAATTAGGACAAGGTGAGGGCACTATTGGTACACTATGCATGAGGCTTGCAACTTATAAGATATAATTTACATGATGCATATGCTTTATTACTACCGTTGATAAAATTGTTTCATGTTTTCAAAATCAAAGCTCTAGCACAAATATAGCAATCGATGCTTTTCCTCTATGAGGACCATTCTTTTACTTTCAATGTTGAGTCGGTTCACCTATTTCTCTCCACCTCAAGAAGCAAACACTTGTGTGAACTGTGCATTGATTCCTACATACTTGCTTATTGCACTTATTATATTACTCTATGTTGACAATATCCATGAGATATACATGTTACAAGTTGAAAGCAACCGCTGAAACTTAATCTTCTTTTGTGTTGCTTCAATACCTTTACTTTGAATTATTGCTTTATGAGTTAACTCTCATGCAAGACTTATTGATGCTTGTCTTGAAGTGCTATTCATGAAAAGTCTTTGCTTTATGATTCACTTGTTTACTCATGTCATACACATTGTTTTGATCGCTGCATTCACTACATATGCTTTACAAATAGTATGATCAAGATTATGATGGCATGTCACTCCAGAAATTATCGGTGTTATCGTTTTACCTGCTCGCACTACAAGGAATCGAGTCTATTGCAACAACAAAAATTGTCGCGATAGATGCCGTTTTGTGGCAATATGCACCTATTGCCACGAAATGACGTTCGTTGGCAAGCGTTGCAATTACATGTATGGTAATAGGCTGTTGCAACGAAAACACGATTGTGGCAATAAAGTGACTTATTGCAACAACCATGTGGGAAGTTGCCACATGTTTTCTCGTAGCAGCACTCACTTGTCTCCACAATTTAGTTTGTCGAGATAGCTTGTCGCAACATGCAACCGTGTCGTGGCGTTTGCTTGTTTGTGGCGATAGACATTTTTGGTAATAACCTATGCCAACGACCTACGTTTCGTGGCGCACTCTCTTTCGTGGCAATAGCGAGCCGTGGCGATAACCTATGGCAACATCTACTAGCTTGTAGCATTAGCCATTTGCCACGGATCGCTACACTCGTGGTATTAACTTATGGCGACAATCATTCCACTCGTCGCGATAAATAGGTATGGCAACGATAAAAACATTTATGGCGGGAAGATGTTGCGACAATTTTAACATTTTGTGGCGATACTCTATTTCAACAAAATCCAGTTTTGTGGCGCCAAATGCTTATCGCAACGGGGAAAATGCTTGTAGCAAGAAGCTACTACAACAATATGAACTTTTTGTGGAGATACTCTATTTCAACAAATATCACTATTGTGGCGTTACATACTTTTTGAAGCGTCCAAAATGTTTGTAGCAACCATAAGAAAATACAGCCTTTGGATTACAAAATTCAAATCCACACGCATAATATGTAGGTTCATACAAATCATAATTCTCATATCAAATATCCATCAAATGCAACTAAAGTAAAATATAGCAATCCAGCAGAGTTGAGTCCATTGCTACCATGGTAGTTGAACTCTCTAAACTATGTGTGTTTTTCGTGTACTTCAACCCTCTCCAGCTAAGTCTTTGGATCCTGCAATCAAAAAAATGAAGAATTTTTTTTACTACAAGCTTATATTAAGTAAAGCAAGCAAGTTATGTCAACAAGCTAATACCTAATGAAATTATGTAAGGCAATATCTATGATGGAATGCCCAGGTGTTAACCATGCAATATACCCAGGTGTAAACCAAAAGGGGATGGCTTGCACTGTTAATGAGATAAAAATATAAAGTAGATTTTGATTACTTCATGATTCAATGTTTCAGTTGCATGACGAACTACAATGTGAAAATAGTACAAAGCTCCTATTTAAGTGAGTGATTTATAGATGGTGTGAACTATAGAAGTGCAAACAACCTACAGTAGTAGAATTAAAACAACCACAAAATAACATGATGTGATCTACAAAAGTGCAAACAAGATGCTCTGATGCTGCTACTTGCAATCAAGTATATGCTTTCAGTATGTAATTTCAAGGAAATACTAAAATATTGTATGTATTAGAGATTAAACATGAATACCAAAAAGAGGCGCTCAAATTCAATTATCAGGTCTAAGTCTTGATGGTCTCCAGTTTTAACACATTTGACAAGAATGCAATCTGTATTAAAGTTAGAATCCATGTTGAGCATCTAATACAATGATTCACCAACTTGAAAAAGGAGTCAGTACGACTAGTCAGACTGGATTTATGTTATAAAACCGCGCAAATAAAAGTAGATCAAACAAGAACAAGAACACAGAATTTTACGTGGAAAACCCAAACGGGAAAAAACCACGAAACGCACGGCGGCGCTCTTACTATAATTGGAGGAGTAGTACAATAGACGAGAGGACAGACCCTCTACGTGCTAACTTCTGACGAGCGGAGCGAGGCCCGTCGCCGGAGGCTTGGGCCGAAGCGTAGCGTAGTCAGAAGTTAGCCCATACGTCGTGCCCTGCAGGGACGCCTGCGAAGGGGGGTGCGAGGGCGGCAGCCCCCGCGGTACGGTACGGATCGTTGGCACCGCCAATATATACATCTTGTAAGCCGCCGGCTAGGGTTGATCAGATTATAAGATAACCCACGGCGTTTGTAAACACCTCCCGATATAGTGAAGTTTTGCTTGGTCGGCGCCCGTGGTTTTTCCCCTTCGTGTTGGAAGGGGTTTTCCACGTTAAATCTTGTGTCCCCTGCGTGTGTTCTTGTTTCGTTCTTCGTTATTTGCTTGTCGCTTTTATAACAAGTGGTATCGGAGCCCGTGTTTCAATCTAGGGTTTTGCGACATGTCTTCCTTGAAGTTCGATCTACCGTGACTGGATTACACCAAGAGATTTTCTCCGTGGCAAGTGAAGATGAGGGCGATACTTACCCAATCTTCCGATCCGGATGAAGCTCTTGATGGTTTTGGCAAGAAAGATGCCAAGACCTGGACCGACGATGAAAAGAGGAAAGACCGTAAGGCTTTTTCATTAATTCAGCTTCATCTATCCAACAATATCTTGCAGGAAGTGCTCGGCTGAGAAATCCGGCAGTGGCGTCAGTGGTTGAAACTGGAATCGATCCGCATGTCCAAAGATCTAACCGATAAGATGCACGTGAAGATGAAGTTGTTCTCGCACAAGCTGCAAGAAGGTGCGTCAATGATGAATCACCTATCGATCTTTAAAGAGATCGTTTCTGATTTGCTATCCATGGAGGTAAAATATGATGATGAGGATCTAGCTCTTATACTTGTTAGTCTCGTTGCCTAATTCTTTTGCGAATTTTCGAGACACCTTGTTATACGATCGTGATGAACTAACCCTTGCCGAAGTTTATGAGGCCCTCCAGCGAGAGGGAAAAGATGAAATCTATGGTGCGGGCGAGAGGGTTCGTCATCTAAGGCAGAGGCACCTGCGGGTCCGAGGCGAGGACCGAGAACGAAACAACAACTACAACAGAGATAAGAGCAAGACCGACAGAGGTCGCTCAAAGTCCAAGGGACGAGATGGTAAGTTCTGCAAGTATTGTAAGAAAACTAGCCATAATATTGATGATTGCTGGAAGTTGCGGAACAAAGAGAAAAGAAACGGTACCTACCAACCGAAAAATAAATCCGAGGGTGATGGTAAGGCTGCTCGTTGTTTCCGAGTGATAATTCGGATGGCGATTGCCTAGTTGTGTTTGCTGGTTGTGTTTCGGTAATGATGAGTGGATCCTTGATTCTGCATGTTCGTTTCATATTTGCTGTAACAAAGACTCGGTTCGAGTTCTTATGAGTTTGTGCAGAGTGGAGATGTAGTGCGTATGGAAGATAACAACCCACGTGAGATCGTGGGCATTGGCTCCGTTCAGATCAAGATGCATGATGGCATGACACGCACTCTGACAGATGTGAGACACATACCTGGCATGGCTAGAAATCTGATCTCTCTCAGTACCCTTGATGTTGACGGGTACAAACACTCCGGTTCTCGCGGAGTTCTGAAGGTAACAAAAGGTTCTCTCGTTCACATGATTGGTGATATGAATTCCGCAAAGTTATATGTTCTTAGAGGTAGCACTTTATCCGGTATTGCTGCTGCTCGTTATTCCCGATGAACCCGGTAAAACTAATCCGTGGCATATGCGTCTTGGACATATGAGTGAACATGGCATGGCAGAATTGCACAGGAGAGACCTGCTAGATGGCTGCAATTTGAGTAAGTTTGAGTTCTGTGAACACTGCATTTTTGGTAAGCATAAAAGAGTTAAATTCAATGCTTCCGTTCATACCACCAAAGGGATTTTAGATTATGTGCATGCTGATGTGTGGGGACCTTCCCGCAAGACTTCTCTTGGTGGTGCAAATTACATGCTTACTATCATAGATGATTACTCCGTAAAAGTGTGGCCTTTCTTTCGAAACATAAATCTGATGTGTTTAATGCTTTTAGAAAGTGGAAAGTTATGGCGGAGAAGCAAACGTAAAAGAAAGTTAAATTGCTTCGTACTGACAATGGCATGGAGTTTTGTTCTACTGTTTTCAATGATTATTGCAGCGATGAAGGTATTGTCAGGCACCACACCATCCCATATACTCCTCGGCAGAATGGTGTGGCGGAGAGGATGAACAGAACCATCATCTCCAAGGCTCGCTCGCATGTTGTCTAATGCCGGTATGCATAGACGTTTACGGGCTGAAGCAGCCTCCACCGCCTGTTACTTGATAAACAGGTCACCTTGTATTCCGCTTGATAAGAAAACTCCTATTGAGGTATGGTCCGGTTCACCTGCTGATTATTCACGATTGAGAGTTTTCGGTTGCACCGCTTATGCTCATGTTGATAATGGAAAGCTAGAGCCCGGGGCTGTTAAGTGTGTGTTTCTTGGTTATGGTTCGGGAGTTAAGGCATACAAGTTATGGAATCCCGAAACTAAGAAAGTTTTGCATAGCAGGAATGTTGTCTTTAATGAGGTCTGTTATGTTTTATAAGAGTTCATCTATAGATGTTACCGATGCTCGTTGATTTTTCCGATAATTCGATGATGAACAACGAGAGGATTAGCGTGCAGGTGGAGCACGTGGAGGAGAAAGAAAATGATGTTGCTTGAAAATGATAACACTGTTGTTCAAGCACTCACCACCTGTTTTGCAGAGCAAACAAATAGTTCCATTGCTGCTGATAGACTGAGGCGTAACAAAGGTCCACGTCCTCGTTTAATTGAAGAATGTAATCTTGTTGCTCATGCTTTGAGTTGTGCTGAACAGGTGGAGCATGGTACTGAACCTGCTACATATACTAAGGCCGTTGCATCCGCTGACCACGTGAAGTGGATTTCTGCTATGCAAGAGGAGATGCAATCGCTTGACAAGAATGGCACATGGGATGTTGTGCCCTTGCCTAAACAAAAGAAGGCTGTCCGCTGTAAGTGGATATTTAAAAGAAAGGAAGGTTTGTCTCCTAGTGAGCCTCCGAGGTTTAAGGCAAGATTAGTAGCAAAAGGTTTCAGCCAAATTCCGTGTATTGATTATAATGATGTATTCTCTCCGGTTGTAAAGCATAGTTCCATTCGTGCATTCTTTGGTATTGTGGCTATGCGTGATCTTGAGCTTGAGCAGCTAGATGTAAAGACTGCTTTTCTGCATGGTGAGCTTGAGGAGGAGATATACATGGACCAACCTGAAGGTTTTGTTGTGTCTGGTAAGGAGGATCTTGTTTGCAAGTTGAAGAGGTCCCTTTATGGTCTGAAACAGTCTCCAAGACAATGGTACAAAAGGTTTGATTCATTTATGCTTGCACATGAGTTTAAGAGATCTAAGTATGATAGTTGTGTTTATATCAAGTTTGTTAATGGATCACCAATATACTTGCTGTTATATGTTGATGATATGTTGATTGCTGCCAAGAGCAAGAAAGAGATCACTATTTTGAAAGCACAATTAAGTAGTGAGTTTGAGATGAAGGATCTTGGTGCTCGCTAAGAAAATACTAGGTATGGAAATTACAAGAGACGAGAAAATCTAGTGTGTTATTTCTTAGTCAGCAAAATTACATTCAGAAAGTTCTTCATCGTTTTAATATGCATGATGCAAAGTCCGTTAGTACACCAATTGCTTCTCACTTCAAATTGTCGGCATTGCAATGTCCTAGTACTGATGAAGATATTGAGTACATGTCTCGAGTTCCATATTCTAGTGCTCGTTGGTTCCTTGATGTATGCCATGGTTTGTTCTCGTCCCGATTTATCCTATGCTATGAGTTTGGTCGGTCGATATCTTGCTGATCCCGGTAAAGAACATTGGAGAGCTGTTCGGTGGATTTTCGAGTACCTTCGTGGCACATCGAAAGCTTGTTTGAAGTTTGGCAAGACCGGTGAGGGACTCGTTGGCTATGTGGATTCAGATTTTTCTCGCCGATTTGGATAAGAGAAGATCCCTCACGAGGTTATGTGTTCACTGTTGGTGGATGTGCTTGTGAGTTGGAAGGCAACGTTACAATCTGTTGTTGCCCAATCTACGACCGAAGCGTAATATATAGCAATTAATGAAGTCGGCAAAGAGTCTCGTTTGGTTGAAAGGTTTGTATGCTGAGCTTTGTGGAGATGATTCTTGCATTAACTTGTTTTCTCGACAGATCAAAGTGCAATATACCTTACTAAAGATCAAATGTTCCATGAGAGGACAAAGCACATTGATGTCAAGTACCATTATATTCGCGACATTGTTGCTAAAGGTAAACCGAAGGTATGCAAGATAAGTACTCATGATAATCCTGCTGATATGATGACAAAGCCAGTTCCTGTTTCCAAGTTTGAGCTTTGCTCGAGCTTGGTTGGTATAACTGTTTAGCCCAAGTGGCTGTTGGCGCCAGCAAGTGTTTTTCTTTTGTTGTTCAGGAGATTTGTTGAAGTTCATGCTACAAGATGGAATTTGTCTCAAGGTGGAGTTTGTTGTATTGTGATCCAAATTCATATACTAAAGGGAGGCTAACTTCTGACGAGCGGAGCGAGACCCGTCGCCGGAGGCTTGGGCCGAAGCGTAGCGTAGTCAGAAGTTAGCCCATACGTCGTGCCCTGCAGGGACGCCTGCGAAGGGGGGTGCAGGGGGCGGCAGCCCCCCGCGGTACGGTACGGATCGTTGGCACCGCCTATATATACATCTTGTAAGCCGCCGGCTAGGGTTGATCAGATTATAAGATAACCCACGGCGTTTGTAAACACCTCCCGATATAGTGAAGTTTTGCTGGCTGGCGCCCGTGGTTTTTCCCCTTCTGTGTTGGAAGGGGTTTTCCACGTTAAATCTTGTGTCCCCTGCGTGTGTTCTTGTTTCGTTCTTCGTTATTTGCTTGTCGCTTTTATAACAATTTACTTGTGAGAGTACCTTATGTTCAAAGCATGAAGTGTATAAGACCTATCCTCTAGTAGAAACTTACACAAATTCAACTCCTGAGCTAAGCGATTGAATACAGTTTAATCTCATATGTAGGTTGCAAGTTGCATAATCTCCTAGAGTTAAAACTGGAGAATTACATCAAATTCTTCCAAATGGATATGGTACATAACTTCATCTGGCTCCTGAACTTGACCAAGCGAATTACGTCCACCCACCTATGGAAAACCACACCCACCGGAAGACTTTCAACGCATGTATGTACCGCAACAAATTAACCTCATGCAGCACAGACCTACACGACAAATCTTACAAAGGAGTTTCCTGCCTGAATTCGGGAACCAAATCTAACGAGATCTCACGACATCAAAAGCTGATCCCGTCATGAGATCGCAGCAAACCAGGGTCACACTTCGTCAGAACCTAGATTTTTCTAATATAATCATGCACACAGTACTATAGATTTTTCTAATGTAATATTGTCCACATCTAAATCAATTGATCATGGGCTAATTATTAGTGCTAATCTCCGGCCATTAGCGTACATACCAGTATCTACTGCGAGGTGATCGATTGTGTCCAAGAGCGGCGCGGCATCATCCTCAGCAGGCCTGATCCCCAGACGCATTCGATTGTGTCCAAGAGCTGCGTCTGGAAGGGTGGCGGCGTGGGGCAGCGCGGGGCAGCGCGGCAACGGCACTAGAGGGCAGGGCGGCGGCAATCCCCGACAATACCCGGCGGCCATCCCTAGCGTGGGGCAGCGCGGGGCAACGCGGGGCGGGCAGCAGCATAGCGACGACGTGGGGCAGCACGGCAACGGCTGCGCTGGTGGCAGGCGGTAGCGGCGGCGCTGAAACGCGTGGTTGGTCTAAGATGGGAGGGGATTGGAAGAAAATAACCTGAGACTGAGAGTTTGTACTCCCGATCGGCGGTGGTGTGTTGACGCCGCGATGACGCCGTGAGCACAGACGAAGAGACCTCAGATCCAATCGCCACCGCGATGACGGTATGATTTCGTTAGAGTACTAATCGGGAGTAATTATCGGGTGGTTTTACGGGGAAGGTTAAATAGGCTATTTTTTTGGTGGGAACGAAAATATTCGGGAGGCGTTTAGCGGGAGGTTTGATTTTTTAGGCGTAAATGCTAATTAGGTGGTGGGAAAGTAATTCTTTTTAGAGGGAATGTTTACATTAAAAAAATTGAAAAATAATATTTCCGAGCAGTATGAAATATATATGCTGTTAAAAATAATGCTACTAAAATTATTTCTGCCATCGGCGATCTAGTTGTATAGTTCTAGGATGGGAGGAGATAGGACGTGAATTACCGCCGGCGGTGTTGTTCGCTGTGTTGACGTCATCATGATGCTATAAGGTTGGAAACGCTTCGTGTCGTCACGCCGTCCTCCCGATTGGCTTCTCTCCCTCTACCCAACCGTTGTTGCGTGGTTCCGGCGGCAGCGGACTGGCCTATACTGTGTTGACGGCAGTGCATATCAAGAAGTAATTACACATACAACCAACATCACATGCCACATTTACAACCTTGACGATGCCAGTTCCGATCAAATGTCGATGTATACATATTGACACCTTCGAACATAATGGCACCTTCACTTTGAGGCTACTATAGGTCATAATATTGCGAAGAAAGTCCAATTCTCATCCCTGAACTCTTGGAAAAGTTCACTTTCAGTCCCAAAATTTATTTTTAGTCTAGAATGAACCTTGAACTCTCATAATAGTTCATTTTTCATCCCTTTGCAGTTAAGTTGAGAAAATTACTGGCGTGGAAAGAAAAAATAGGTACCAACCAAATTGGTTAGAACCAGACCAAGCCCAAACTACCTGAGATGTTAAACCAAACGTCACAATGCAAAAAAACAACCAAACCCTTGGGTCCCTGAACCAGTCTCTCGCTTGATTTCTCTCTCTTCTAATTCACGTGAAGCGTTGCGCCACAAAGGTCTCCTTGTTTGCTTATCAACATCGTCCCGCCTCTCTACCCTTGCACCATTACCTTGAGTTTTTGGGCACCTATGGCAGATATTTGTCTAGCTCAATCGGGGTAAGGACTAAAAGTGAATGATTCTGAGAGTTCAATGTTCATTTTGAACTAGACAGAAGTTCTAGGACCAAAAGTGAACTTTCACTAGAATTCAAGGACCAAAAGTGGACCGGTGGTATTGTCGATCTTGTCAGTCCAGATGGGCGATGCGAAAATCGATCTATGCCATTCTAGATATAACGGTATGCATCGAGAAGCAGTTGTACATACACAAGGGCTCGTCGCGTTGACCATAGAACCAAAATCAAATTCCGCCACATATGTCGACACTTTCCAACTTGAAACCCTAGGTACATGATGCAGAGTAATGGAGGTGATGTGGGGGGTACACTCATTGACAGAAACATGACACCCTCACTTTGAGGCTACTAGGTCATAATATTGCCTTGAAATATGATTGTAAATGGGCGATGATATTGTCGATCTTGTCGGTCCAGATGGGCGATGCGACAGTCGATCTATACCATTCTAGATATAACGGTATGCATCGAGAAGCAGTTGTACATACACAAGGGGTCGTCGCGTTGATCATAGAACCAAAATGCTGCGTTCAATTTGTAGATCCTGAGATCGCGAGCTAGTAGCTCAATGGTCTAAAAAAATGCTGCCGCTGCTGAAGGATTATTTAGCGAAGATTTTGCCGCGTGTTACATGTACCTCGCAGGCATTTTTCTGCCGTCAATCACGGGCCGAAAGCTAGCACTACTTTTGTTTTCACCAATTCCCTATCCTCGCTAGGGAAGAGATATGACGGAGTTGGACTCGTTAATTCCCCTTCCCTAATTCTAATTCCCTGTCCTCACTAGGGTGATTTAAAGTCTCCTACATGCTCAACTCTCATTCCCTAATTCTAATTCCCCCAAACAAACATGTTTCAGCTCAAGCAATTGGTAGTTAATTTGAACAGAGACATGCACGCTGTCAGTTAGGCTACTTAATTTCAGGTTTTCAACAGAGAAAGATTCAGTTAGGCTCCTCTGGATCAGCCTCCTAGGTGGATTATTCCCAGAATAAGCTGTTCATTCGTGGATGTAGTGGAAGAAGTAAATCAAAGTATATGGAGCTGGGGGATTCTACTGCATTCTCCTTCTTCTTTGTTTTCTTGTTTCTTCGTCTGAATCTAGCTTGTAATCCAAAAGGAAAAATTGGTGAGGTTGTTGTGTTTTGGTGGAACATCTGTAGCTGCTTGGTTTCTTTAATTGAAATCGAGGCGTGTAGACTAGTACAAAATATTTTTGCTTCCAGTAGTTAACAACAAACAATAGTGGAGTAGTTGGTAGTACGTGCGTCCGCGATGTGCATATCCCGGGTTCAAGGTTCGAATCTTTCCTTTCGCTAATAAATTTTGCCGCTCAGCATAAAATTAATCAATCAACATATCATTAATTTGCCGCCCAGAAGAATAAAATTAATCAACATAACATTATACCATAATAATATAAGTCATACCTCTTTAATCAGATTTCAATAAAAATGCACGAACACATGAAAAAATCACAATATGCAATGATTATTACAACATAATGGAGTTGAGGCAAAATATTCACTATTACCATGAAATACATATTTTGTGGTAATACGAGGCTGACCTTTTGCAACGATGTGAGCACCAAATGCAACATGGAAATTATGTTGCAATATATGTGCGTATATTTCCACGAATACAATTTTTGTTGCATTACCTAGCCTCTATTGCAACAAGATGCCCAACTTATGCCACAAACCGTAATTATCGCAATATCACCACCTTAATACCACGACAACGTGTTTTGTTGTAACTAGATAATACCCCGCGCGTTGCAGCAGGATTTTTTTAGCGATATATAGAATAATAATAATTATTATATATAGTTTTATGAAATGTGTGATGTATAACAGAGAATTTCATTATTTCGAAGTCAATAAGAAGTATATTACATGATCTGAGTGGATTGGTAACTATTTGGTGTCTTCTTTGTAAATCCTTTTGTCATCCGAAAGGAAAGACGTGACATGTCTCTTTCCACGAATGATATATTCAGTTGTGTGAACAATAGATGATCTGATCCAAATATGCTTGTGATGTCAGTGGGAAGCCCAAATATGCTTCCGTGAACAATAGATGATCTGATCCAATTATCCGTTTGATATATTCAGATGGACCTTACAAATGTGTATCTTGCTGCTTCCTAAAGAAAAATATCAGATAATATTTTAACATCTTTAAAAAAATCAGGGTAGTGACTTATGAAAATTGCAGGAATAATCAAAGTGTTGGGTAAACATAATACACACAAAAGAGAGTGATTCCGATTTTCGCATGGTCTGCCATTAGTGTACGCATATCGACCGAGAATTTATTACCATTTCCACATGAACAATACAGGAAGGATTTGGCATGGTACGGATGCAATGTTGCCGAAAAGTGATAACGCCCAGTATTTATTTAGGCGGACAGATTGGATCATCCTGAGTTATTCAAGATTACAATAGAAGTGAATCAATCTATTGTTCAGTAACTCTTTATGCAAGAAACAATATATCTAATTTAGGTAGAATCCACTGCTATCCTTTGTTGTTCCATGTGTGGTTGTCTAGTTGATGATGCCCTGCATGTGTTAAAAATTTTAGCAGTATTAGAAAGGTAACGCTTGTGTGTTAAGGTTAATGATATACTGAATATTTTTGGATATGAAAATTTAAGGTACTTAATGTTATTTTATTATGTATCCTCTTGCCTTTCTTAGATTCTGCTGCAACGTTGATGTAGGATTATAAAAATGGAAATGGCGAATGCGATATTTGGTAAATGATATGAGGGGACGTACATACCCTTGCTTATGTCGTTTGACAGTCCGAAGTTCAAGTTGTCCAGCTGTAGGTTCTACACATTCTCCATTGTGGCATGCGAAAAATGAATTGGTGACAAATTGCATGATTTACTATAAGTTTGTCGTCACCTTTTTTTTTCTTTGCTGTTTCCTGATTAGTAAATTCAATGCTTCATTTTGCTCTAGGGTTGCTGTAAAAAAAAAATTTCATATGAAATTCATGTTGATTCTGAAGAAATCAGCCCATCATTATAGATTGAAATATTACCTAAGCTTGTTTTTGTCCATGGTAATAGCTGCTGGTTCGCGAACAGAAGCAGGTTTTGCTGTTCTGGTCTACAACCAATGTGTTTGAGCAGATGCATTTGACGGAACATTAGCGGAGAGCAAATTACAATATTATAACTAATTAATCCTGAGGAGATTCCACTGTAACAAATATATTACAACAGCATGGTTACGAAAATAGAATATGCGTGTGGTAATCCAATGTAAATTAAATTCAAGAGTAGGAGATTTGAGCTTGCGTACCAATGCAAGTAGGTGTTGTGCAGCATCCGTAGGCAGTACAGGCGATGATGGCCTGTTTCTTCTAGCTTCAGCAAGCACACCGTGAATCCAATAAGTCCAAATAAATCGTGGGGCTTGAGGTAGAAGCAGGAAAAATCCAATCAAATTAGGTACATGAACAAACTGTCGAGCGGATTTCAGACGGGAGCTCAACCTGCTAGATTGGAAAGAACATGTTCAGGGACTTGAAAAACAAAGGGCATGGGGAGCGGGCAGGACCGGCATGGACGCTGCTGGCAGAGTCGGCGGCCTGAGCAGGCTGCCGTGCTTGGTGCGGATGGCAGCATGGCCTGATATTAAAAGGGCGACGGATGAGTTCGATCGAGCAGTTTCCTCTCCTTGAATGCTTGGATTTATTAGGCGATTTCATGAGCATTATTTGTGATGAGGAGGCCTAAGGTTGCGGCCGGAACATTCGTGCCGAGGATGCCGGACGGTCGCGACGACGATGGAGGAGTTACTGTCGGCACGACCAAGAATACGAACAACGTTTTTTCTCTGAAATAGCAATTGCTCTTTTTCTTACGACGAACGTCCAGACTCCAGCTAGACCCGCGAGCCCATGAGCAGACTTCTAGCCTGCGTTGGTAAAGCCCACGTTGGTTCAGCCTAGGATGGATAGACAGACGAAGCAAAGGAGGAGAGACGGATGGCCTGCCCGAGCGCACGGGTTGAAATAAGGGGTGACGTGGCTGCGCGAGAAGCCAGGAAAATGGGACCAACTATTTAGAGATAGAAGATATGCATCCTCTATTGCAACAAAAAGGGAAATTAATGCAATGAAACTAAATTGTGGCAAAATACAGAGGTTATTGCCACAAAGCGTCATCTAGTGGCAATATTACGTTTTATTGCAACAACAAAAGGCCGTGGCAATAAATATTGTTGCAATAGACCGGAATTCTTGTAGTGTCGGGACGAGCAGAACTAAGCTTGGGGATGCTGATACGTCTCCGACGTATCGATAATTTCTTGTGTTCCATGCCACATTATTGATGTTATCTACATGTTTTATGCACACTTTATGTCATATTCGTGCATTTTCTGGAACTAACCTATTAACAAGATGCCGAAGTGCCGATTCGTTGTTTTCTCGCTGTTTTTGGTTTCAGAAATCCTAGTAAAGAAATATTCTCGGAATTGGACGAAATAAAAGCCCAGGGGCCTATTTTCTCACGAAGCTTCCAGAAGACCGAAGACGAGACGAAGAGGGGCCACGGGGTGGCCAAACCCTAGGGCGGCGCGGCCCCACCCCCGGCCGCGCCGGCCTATGGTGTGGGCCCCCGTGCCGCCTCTTGACTTGCCCTTCCGCCTACTTAAAGCCTCCGTGACGAAACCCCCGGTACCGAGAGCCACGATACGGAAAACCTTACTGAGACGCCGTCGCCGCCGATCCCATCTCGGGGGATCCAGGAGATCGCCTCCGGCACCCTGCCGGAGAGGGGAATCATCTCCCGGAGGACTCTACACCGCCATGGTCTCCTCCGGAGTGATGAGTGAGTAGTCTACCCCTGGACTATGGGTCCATAGCAGTAGCTAGATGGTTGTCTTCTCCCCATTGTGCTATCATTGTCGGATCTTGTGAGCTGCCTATCATGATCAAGATCATCTATATGTAATTCTATATGTTGCGTTTGTTGGGATCCGATGAATAGAGAATACTTGTTATGTTGATTATCAAAGTTATGCTTATGTGTTATTTATGATCTTGCATGCTTCCGTTACTAGTAGATGCTCTGGCCAAGTAGATGCTTTTAACTTCAAGAGGGAGTACTTATGCTCGATAGTGGGTTCATGCCTGCATTGACACCTGGGACAGTGACAGAAAGTTCTAAGGTTGTGTTGTGCTGTTGCCACTAGGGATAAAACATTAGTGCTATGTTCAAGGATGTAGTCACTAGTTACATTACGCACCATACTTAATGCAATCGTCTGTTGCTTTGCAACTTAATACTGGAGGGGGTTCGGATGATAACCTGAAGGTGGACTTTTTAGGCATAGATGCAGTTGGATGGCGGTCTATGTACTTTGTCGTAATGCCCAATTAAATCTCACTATACTCATCATGATATGTATGTGCATTGTCATGCTCTCTTTATTTGTCAATTGCCCAACCGTAATTTGTTCACCCAACATGCTTGTTCGTCTTATGGGAGAGACACCTCTAGTGAACTGTGGACCCCGGTCCAATTCTCTTTACTCGAAATACACTCTACTCGCAATACTTGTTTTTACTGTTTTCTCTGCAAACAATCATCTTCCACACAATACGGTTAATCCTTTGTTACAGCAAGCCGGTGAGATTGACAATCTCACTGTTTCGTTGGGGCAAAGTACTTTGGTTGTGTTGTGCAGGTTCCACGTTGGCGCCGGAATCTCTGGTGTTGCGCCGCACTACATCTCGCCGCCATCAACCTTCAACGTGCTTCTTGGCTCCTCTTGGTTCGATAAACCTTGGTTTCTTTCTGAGGAAAAACTTGCTGCTGTGCGCAGCATACCTTCCTCTTGGGGTTGCCCAACGAACGTGTGAAATACACGCCATCAGGGACGGGAGGGACCGGCACGCCGCCGGCGCTTAGACTCCAGCCGGCAGGGACGCGGTAGCCCGGTGGGCAAGGGTAGTTCGAGGCGCAAAGCTCCTCCACCTGCTGGTAGGTTAGAGTGGGTGCGGTGGAAGCCATGAGAGAGTGATGAGAAATTGTAGAGATGTGATAATGCTGGCCAAGCCGGGCTACCTATATGTAGTGACAAATGGCGGGAAAAATGGGAGCGGGAAGACAAGAGGCGGGAAGAAAGAGGCGGGAAGAAAGTGGCGGGAAGAAAGAGGCGGGAAGAAAGTGGCGGGAAGAAAGTGGCGGGAAGAAAGAGGCGGGAAGAAAGTGGCGGGAAGAAAGTGGCGGGAAGTATTTTTCTGATTTTTTTGATATATTATTTGTATTTTTAAGAATTTGAATTGAATAAGTTTTATTTTTTGATTTTTTTGATATATTATTTGTATTTTTAAGAATTTGAATTGAATTAGTTTAATTTTTCTGATTTTTTTGATATATTATTTGTATTTTTAAGAATTTGAATTGCATAAGTTTTATTTTTCTGATTTTTTTGATATATTATTTGTATTTTTAACATTTAGAAATGAATTAGTTTTATTTTCCTGAATTTTTTGATATATTATTTGTATTTTTAAAATTTATAAATGAATTAGTTTTATTTTCCTGAATTTTTTGATATATTACTTGTATTTTTAAGATTTCTAAATGAATTAGTTTTATTTTCCTGAATTTTTTAATATATTATTTGTATTTTTAACATTTAGAAATGAATTAGTTTTAATTTTCTGAATTTTTTGATATATTATTTGTATTTTTAAGATTTTTAAATGAATTAGTTTTAATTTTCTGAATTTATTTATATATTATATGTATTTTTCAGATTTTGAAATGAAAACTAATTTGAAAAATAGCCTTTGGTCGCGGTTGGGGTCACCAACCGCGACGAAAGGGTATTTTTCCGCGGGAAACGAAAACCCGGCGAAAATACCCTTTGGTCGCGGTTAGGGTCACCAACCGCGACTAAAGGTACCCCTTTAGTCGCGGTTGGTGACCCCAACCGCGACCAAAGGTACCCCTTTAGTCGCGGTTGGTGACCCCAACCGCGACCAAAGGCCCTACCCTATTTAAACTCGCGCGGCGCGTGGCAGTTCACACTTCATCTCCTCGCAGACGACGCCGCCGATCGAGAGCTCCTCGCAGACGACGACGCCGTCAGGCTGCTGCCGCGCCCGCGCTCCGAGCTCTCTCCTCCGCCGACGATGCCGTCGACGAACCGCCGCCGCCGTAAGTCGCCGCCGCCGACGAACCGCCACCTCCGCCCGGCTGCCGCCGTAAGTCGTCGCCGCCCGTGCACGCACAACGAGACGCCGGCCGCGCGCCGCCGCGCGCGCACGAGACCGCGCCGTCCGCCTCCGCCGTAGGCCCGCGCGCGGAGCTTCGCCGCCGTTCCCGGCCGTGGGCGCCGCCGGCCCTCACCACGCAGCCCACGCCGGCGTCCCTCGCCGCACGCACGGCGCGCCGGCGCGCGCGCTTGCTCTCTCCGTGAGGAGAGAGATCGAAGGGGCCGCCGGGGCTTTTTTTTCTTTTTTTTAGTTTTTTGCTTGTTAATTTTGAAAGAAAAAATAACTAAAAAAAACTAAAATTTGACTAAAAAGAAACTCAAATTTGACTTAACAAAAAAAACTACAGTTAACAAAAAAAACATAACTAAAATTTGAGTTTAATTTTAACTTATCACAATAAGTTTAAACTTAATACAATAAGTTTAATTTTGAGCTAGCCAACGAAACGAAACGATGTTGATGATAAGGAACACACCGTCTATTTCCCCAAGAGGATTGAAAAAGCGTGCGGAGTTAATACTATTTCTAATGTGAGAACTATCAAAGTGGGAACTATTGATTGTCCTATATATGAGCCTAAAGAAGAATATCAAACTCTTGTGATTGGATCCATATCAATACAATTCAAGGTAACATGATTGATTTGAGGTTTATTTCTTCATATGCTATGTAAAATTTATTTGGTGGCAAGACTTGATCAACCTTGTTAACAAATACATTTTATATGCATAGAAGAGGTAAACAACATCTCTTTCTTTCTCCACTTGTTTTAGTTGCTGTAGCATTTTTAATTTTCAAAGTTTCTTAGTTGATTTGAGATTTCAAAATTTTTCCTGGCCAGTAATAATAAACTTAATACCCAGAAATGTGCATTTTTCAAAGTTTTCAAAAATTCGCGAAAATTACACCGTTGGTCCTATTTTTCGACGAGGCACTCGGGAGCACCAGTAGGATGACCTGTGGGGCACCACAGGTGCCACACCACAGGCCGGCGCGGCCAAGGAGGTGGGCGCGCCACCATGTGGTGTGGGCCCCTCCTTGCCCCACTACATCATCTCTTTCTCCCAAGCATCTTCTCTCTCCGAAAAAACTCGAACCAACTTTCTCTCACTCGCGTTTTTGCTCAAGAGCTCAGGATTTTTCGATCTCTTTGCTCAGCCCGATTTCTGTTTGAAATTTGGCACATTTGCTCTCCGGTATGTGACTCCTTCGATTATCCAAATAGAATTTTGTTTGGTTGAGTATATCTTGAATATTTTGCTGCTGTAGGTAACATGTTTAGTGAGCTTGCATGCTTGTTCTAAGTGGTAGAAATTAGTTTTGATGCATGACTAGTACTCTAGCAAGTTCCTATGGTAGTTCCCCTCAATTATATGTCATCAAATCAAGTTTTATATTGTTTGTTGAAAAATTTCAGAAAATGAAGAAGTTCAAATTTGGAGAATTGTTCAAGAAAGGAACAACTAGCAACGGGAGGCCTTCTAGGACCGCCACCCAAATTAGGCGGTCGTACAATGAGGACATCATCGCGCCTAGCTTCGCGCCCGAAGAGGAAAATGGGGCTCCTAATGCCTCATCCTTCCCATGTTATGATTTTCTGACAAATGCGGGGATATTGGATGATTTCTTCACCCTTGTCAACAGGGCGGGCTTAACCACCTACGTTGGAGATGAAAGGGAGCAATACTACATGCTCACCAAAATTTTTGTCGAGAGCTTCAAGTTCCAAAACACGAAATATAATCCGACAGTTGCATTCAAGATCTATGGTACTCCTGTTACTATGGAATTGGAAGAATTTTGTCGTGCATTGGATATTGCCCCTGTAGGTACAGCAAGGAGGATCGATAACAACCCCCGGGATTTGTTGGAGCTCTATCGAGGGATAACCAACGATGATTGTCGCACCATTCAGCGGGGCAAGATAAGGAACATTCAACTCCCCGCCATTAAATATTTTGCATATTACGTTGCCACTAGCATACTTGGTAGGGAGAACACTAGCAATATTTCTAGTTACCATCTTGCTTTCGTGAATATTGCACTTTACTGGACGGACATCTTATCATCTTGGTTCTCTTATTGCTCGCCGCTTGTCTACCAAGGGGCCTATTTTTGGAGGAACTATTGCACTCGCGCATTTTAACACATTTAGAGCTTCCTATTGATCCTAATGATGTGCCATTAACCCCTAGGAGGCTTGATATCATTGCTATGAAAAGCCATCAATTTGTTACCACCGAGTCTACTTTAGATAATATGACCTATAGAATGTTGTTTGCTGACGGGGATGAGAAAGAAATCCCTCTTCCCCAGCCAGGTTTGTTCGATATTGACAGGCAACCATGGTCGCGCACTAAGGAGGAGGTGGATGAACATATGAAGATACAAGATTTCCATCAGCAGCATGACTCCGAGGAAGCCGAGCCCTCCTACGATTACACCGTCACGTATCCGGGTGCTTCTTCTAGCACATACCCGGAATATGATCCATCTTCGTCATACCACGGAGATACTACCTCATGGTCTCGATGGGATTGAACTCCACTTAGGCCAAAAGCCTAAGCTTGGGGGGAGGTATACCGGCATCACTCATTCTTTGCATATTATGGTTGCTGGATACTTGTATATACTTGTTTAGTTTGTTTGAGTGGTTTTCTAATGAGAGGGAGATGATATTTGGGGAAGTGCTGCCTGAAAACAGATTCTGGGCTGTTACCGTAAAAATTCGTGCGCACAGCCAGAACGTTATTTTGA
The DNA here is from genome assembly GCF_022539505.1 of Lolium rigidum. Taxonomy (NCBI): domain Eukaryota; kingdom Viridiplantae; phylum Streptophyta; class Magnoliopsida; order Poales; family Poaceae; genus Lolium; species Lolium rigidum. Next base: position 259,688,992 of record NC_061509.1, read on the forward strand.
GTTGCAAATTTTTTTTCAGGTTCCCCAGGTTGTTATCTAACTTTCATTAGTTGAACACTTTTTGAACTGAGTAACGTAAGATTTTTGTAAAAATCGATTTCTGTACTGCTGTCAGGTTTTGGCAGATTTCTGCTATCTCGCTTTTCTGTGTTTCTTTTAGTTTTCTATTTCTTGTTTCCACTTTGTTTCTTTCCCAAAACACAAAAAGACCAAAAATATTTCTGTTGTTTCTCTTCACCATTTGTTTATCTTGGTTTCTTGCATTTGTTTCACTTTATTTGCTATTGCTAGTTTGTTATAAGAAAACCCAAAAAGATTTTGCTTTGTTTGCTTGTTTCCTTTTGTTCTTATTCTCAAATTCGAAAACACCAAAAATATTTGCTGTTCTTCTTTGGTTTGTAAAGTTTATTATGAGTTCAATGGTCTTCGGTGGCTGGAGCATGGTTTTCATTTCATATTATCCAAGCTACACAAGTGAAAAGGCAATAATGACGATCTACGACAATCTGATTGTGGTGAGAGGCTGGTATGAACTCTATTTGTTTTCATTTCTGTAGATATACTCATCCATGTGAGCATGCTTAGTTGGTTCATGTGAGGTATATGTCATTTAAGAAAGTCTAGTAGTTCATGATCTCTCATGATTAGCTCCAATTTATTAATATGAGTAGCATGTCATGGATGTTTGCTTGCATTGTTTTATTCATAAGTAAGTATGGCATTATGGTATCCTCCTCTGAATAATTCATTTATATCGACTTGGCACATGCTCACGCATGCATATGACTGAACAAGAGTCAATTAAGCCTCAATGATTTACATTGCTTCAGATTTCTTGTATCACTTTTATGCCTCGGTTAATTTATTTTGCCGCAAGCATGATTATGACAAGTTCATTGCTCTCTTGAATTGTCGCTCCCTAGTCTTTTGCTAGCCTTCACTTGCACCGAGCGGGAACGCTGCTCGTGCCTCCCAACACATGAAAACCAAGTTATTCCGGAGTGTCCACCATAAATACCTATGCATGGCATTTCAAACCATTCCAAGTAAATTCTCATGCGCTACCTTTAAAACCTTCAAAATGCTTCTTAATTTTGTGTTCATGTTTCATAGCTCATGAGGAAGTATGTGGTGTTTAGCTTTCAACCTTGTCATTTACTTTTGATGGACTCTCATATGGAATAGTGGCACATCCGCTTATCCAATAATTTTGCAAAAAGAGCTGGCAATGGGATTCCCAGTCCCGAATTAATTAACTTAAATAGACACTCCTCCATGGTTTGTGATTGTTGGACGGCACCCGAAGGATTCGGTTAGCCATGGCTTGTGTAAGCAAAGGTTGGGGGGAGTGTCATCATCATAATAAAACTAAATTAAAAGGGCACTCCTTCATGGTATGTGATTGTTGGCAGGCACCCGAGGATTCGGTTAGCCATGGTTTGTGTAAGGAAGGTTGGAAGGAGTGCCACATAAAAATGCAAATAATTCATGGGAGCCGCTCTTGGGAGTCCGGTTGGCGAGGTAGTTGGTGTACCCATTACCATTCGTTGACAACAACAAACACCTCTCAAAATAATTTTACTCCTGCTTTACAAATGAAAAGCTCTAGCGCATGTTAATCCCTCGCTTCCCTCTGCGAAGGGTCAATCTTTTACTTTTATGTTGTGTCTCCATCCTTTCTTTGAGCACTTTCTTGAGAGCACAACTGTCATTCTTAGTATAATATGCTTGTCTCAAAATATGATTGATTGTGGTATAACTTTGATGCTTTTATCTTTGACAATCACTACTTCTAGTCTTTCTATGAACTCCGGAGGTGCCCGGGCATTTATGTTTTGCCAATCAAATACAGTGCAAGCGAGATACCACTTTATCATACTCTCTTATGAACATTGCAATCCTGCTTATATACATGATTCATGATGCTTATTATTAATTGTTGGTACCTCTTCATGATTGACATAGCTGTTAGATGATCTTATTTGCATGTACCTTAGTATGAACTGCTCAAGTATTAGCCATATCATGAGAATATATACATCATATGAGCAAATGTGTTCGTGAAAGTTCTTTTATCGCTCGGTTAGTTAACCGAATTGCTTGAGGACAAGCAATAAGCTAAGCTTGGGGGGAGTTGATACGTCCAAAACGTATCTACTTTCCCGAACACTTTTGCTATTGTTTTGCCTCTAATTTGTGTATTTTGGATGCAACTAACACGGACTAACGCTGTTTTCAGCAGAACTGTTCCGGTGTCTCGTTTTTGTGCAGAAATCCAACTTTTAGGAAAAACCTCGGGATTTTGACGAAAGGGCCTATTTTCCCAGAATAATGACGGAGCCGAAGGACAATTGAAGTGGAGGCCCGAGGGCCCCACACCACATGGCGGCGCGGCCCAGGGGGGGCCCGCGCGGCCATGTGGTGTGGCCCCCTCGGCTGGCCTCCGACGCCCCCTTCGGACTACTTATTCGCCTCGACCTAAAAACGCACGGGAAAAGTCGAAGTCGCCGAAACCCTCCGGAACGCCGCCACATCGCGAAACTCCGTCGCGGGAGCCAGAAGTCTCCGTTCTGGCACTCCGCCGGGACGGGGAATTGGAGGAGATCATCACCGCCATCACCGCCAACGCCTCTCCATCAACCAGCAATGTTTCCCCCATCCATGTGCGAGTAATTCCCCCACTGTAGGCCGAAGGGGATGGTAGGGATTGGATGAGATTGGTCATGTAATAGCATAAGTTTGTTAGGGCATAGTGCCTAGTGTCCGTAGATGGTACTTTTATGATATTGTTGCAACTTGTTATGCTTAATGCTTGTCACTAGGGCCCGAGTGCCATGATCTCAGATCTGAACATGTTATTATTTCATCATGATATTCATTGTTTATGGTCTTACCCGCAAGTTGTATACACATGTCGCTGTCCGGAACCAATGGCCCCGAAGTGACGAAATCGGGACAACCGGAGGGAATGGCAGCGATGTGAGGATCACATGTGTTCACGGAGTGTTAATGCTTTGCTCCGGTACTCTATTAAAAGGAGTACCTTAATATCCAGATAGTTTCCCTTGAGGCCCGGCTGCCACCGAGCTGGTAGGACAAAAGATGTTGTGCAAGTTTCTCATTGCGAGCACGTACGACTATAATTGGAACACATGCCTATTGATTGATTAGTACTTGGACACCGTTTTATTATTATCTGCAAATGCCCTGCTATGATTGTTACATGAGTTTCTCTCATCCATGCAACGCCCGTTATCCGTCCCCGTGCCTACGTATTTTAATCCTGCTGTTTACTAAAATCACTACTCGCTGTCTTTGTTACTCTGTCGCTGTTATTTCACTACTGCTATTGCTATAAAACTGTTACTACTCGATAAACTCTTGCGAGCAAGTCCGTTTCCAGGTGTAGCTGAATTGACAACTCCGCTGTTAAGGCTTTCAAGTGTTCTTTGTCTCCTCGTGTACGTGCT
>NC_061509.1:259692561-259710376 GCF_022539505.1 Lolium rigidum
GGGCACTCTAACCCCCTTGCTAGACAAACCTTCAAGAGCGGCTCCCATGAATTATTCTTATTTTTGGGTGGCACTCCTTCCAACCTTTCTTTCACAAACCATGGCTAACCGAATCCTCGGGTGCCCGCCAACAATCTCATACCATGAAGGAGTGCCCTTTTATTTTAGTTTTATTATGATGATGACACTCCCCCCAACCTTTGCTTACACAAGCCATGGCTAACCGAATCCTCGGGTGCCGTCCAACAATCACATACCATGGAGGAGTGTCTATTTTGGTTAATTAATTTGGGACTGGGAATCCCATTGCCAGCTCTTTTTGCAAAATTATTGGATAAGCGGATGTAGCCACTAGTCCATTGGTGAAAGTTGCCCAACAAGATTGAAAGATAAACACCACATACTTCCTCATGAGCTATAAAACATTGACACAAATCAGAGGTAATAAATTTTGAATTGTTTAAAGGTAGCACTCAAGCAATTTACTTTGGAATGGCAGGAAATACCACATAGTAGGTAGGTATGGTGGACACAAATGGCATAGTGGTTGGCTCAAGTATTTTGGATGCATGAGAAGTAATCCCTCTCGATACAAGGCTTAGGCTAGCAGGGCTATTTGAAGCAAACACAAGTATGAACCGATACAACAAAACTTACATAAGAACATATTGCAAGCATTATAATACTCTACACTGTCTTCCTTGTTGCTCAAACACTTTTACCAGAAAATATCTAGACCTTAAGAGAGATCAATTATGCAAACCAATTTTAACAAGCTCTACAGTAGTTCTCCACTAATAGGCTTAGTCTACATGAAAAAACTTAATCATGATCTACTTGAGAGCTCAAAACAATTGCCAGGTGTCAAATTATCCAAGACATATGCGGCATTTTCCTTTTCCAACCAAATAAAGATAAATATTGTAGCTTCCAACTTTTATTCATTGAACATTAAAAGTAAAACGAAGAACAAGTGTTCATATGAAAAAGCGGAGCGTGTATCTCTCCCACACAAGGATTGCTAGGATCCGAATTTATTCAAACATAAACAAAACGAAAATAAACACACGGACGCTCCAAGTAAAGCACATAAGATGTGACCGAATAAAAATATAGTTTCGTGGGAGGAAACCTCGATAAGTTGATGAAGGGGATGCCTTGGGCATCCCCAAGCTTAGACGCTTGAGTCTTCTTGAAATATGCAGGGATGAACCACGGGGGCATCCCCAAGCTTAGACTTTTCGCTCTTCTTGATCATATATCATCCTCCTCTCTTGACCCTTGAAAACTTCCTTCACACCAAACTTCTCATAAACTTCATTAGAGGGGTTAGTACTCAAAAAATTTGAATCCACCTTGGTCCTGTAGTGGCACATTGCAAGAACTCAATAAAACATTAGCTACAGCCCTCTACGTCTAGAAAACCTCGCTTAAAGTCCACAAGAGACAATGCAAAAAACAGAGACAGAATCTGCCAAAACAGAACAGCCAAGTAAAGACGAATTTTAATAAAATACTTCCGTTGCTCAAATCAGAAAACTCAAAACTAACGAAAGTTGCGTACATATCTGAGGATCCCTCACGTAAATTGGCATAATTTTCTGAGTTACCTACAGAGAATTAGACCCAGATTCGTGACAACGAAAGAAATCTGTTTCTGCGCAGTAATCCAAATCTAGTATCAACCCTCGATTAGAGGCTTCACTTGGAACAACAAAACACAAAACTAAGATAAGGAGAGGTTGCTACAGTAGTAAACAACTTCCAAGACACAAATATAAAAAAAAGTACTGTAGCAAAATAACACATGGGTTATCTCCCAAGAAGTTGCTTTCTTTATAGCCATTAAGATGGGCTTAGCAGTTTTAATGATGCACTCCCAAGAAATAGTATTTGAAGCAAAAGAGAGCATCAAAAAGCAAATTCAAAACGCATTTAAGTCTAACATGCTTCCTATGCAAAGGAATCTTGTACACAAATAAATTCATGAAGAACAAAGTGACAAGCATAAGAAGATAAAACAAGGATAACTTCAAAAATTTCAGCATATAGAAAGGTGTATTAGTACCATGAAAATTTCTACAACCATATTTTCCTCTCTCATAATAATTTTCAGTAGCTTCATGAACAAACTCAACAATATAGCTATCACATGCAGCATACTTTTCATGATTTCCAAACACATAATTTTTATCAAGTTCAAGAATAGTGGAATTAAAACTTTCAAACTTACTTTTATTAATAATATAACAAGGTAGTTGATCAATCTCAATAGATATGGGACTCATAGAATAAGTCAAGAACTCTCCAATCCCATTTTCATTAGTAGTACAATTAATATTATCAAGTAACATAGGACCATCATCTAGAGCTTTATCATAGACATTTGCCAAACAAAATTCTTTAGTACCATGCATTTCGACATCAGGCACAAACAAAGCATTATCATAAGATTTATCAAAGTAGCATGAATTATTATAGATAACAGTAGCATAATTATTTTCACAAGTTTTACTCATAGGTAGTATTTCAAGAGAATCCACAGGAACATAACATTCAACTTCTTCCGGTAAGCATGGAGGACAATCAAATAGTGTAAGAGATAAAGAGTTACTCTCATTAGAAGGTTGGCATGGGTAGCTAATCCATTCTTCCTCCTTTTGTTCGTCGCTCTCCTCTTCTTTTTCATCCAATGAGCTTTCAGGTTCATCAGCTTCCTCCTCTTTTTCATCCAATGAGCTTTCGTGTTCATCAATTTCTTCTTCCACCGGTTCCTCGCAAATTGTGAGTGCATTCTTGTGCATTAATGTGTCTCTCTTTATAATCAAGGATATAAGGATTCCTACCGTAGCATTCTATGCAAGAATTAAGGATAGTAGAGACATAATCTTTAAGGTCCTTACAAACAACACAAGTTTCATAATTCTCAACCATGAAGGATTCTATCTCGGAGGCTCCCATAAATAAGACAAATTGTTCTACCTCTTCGAACCCATAATGAATATAGCAATTCCGATTATAGTTCTTAATTAAAAATTCCTCACTAAAGCCACATTGAAATTTAAGATGTTTAGTATCCTGTTGAGAGCAACAGTTTATATCATGGCATTTAAGCAAGATTTTAGCAATTGTATTCAATTGTTCTATCATAGCACTCATTATTTTACCAGTTCTTGATTCTCTATAACAATTATAACATTCTATAAGCTCCAAGTAGGTTGTTGGTTCTCCCATAACAGCAGTTTTTAATTTTTTGGTTTTTCAAATTTTTATGGATTTTTGGATATATAGGAAAAGTAAAACAAAACTTAAATAAACTAGACAAAAGTAAACTAAGCAATCTAATACTAGACAGAAATAAACTAAGCACAAAGAAACTAGACAAAAGTAAACTAAGCAAAACAAAATAAAATAAAACAGAGAGAGATGTAGAGTGTACTCCCCAGGTGAACTTATGAGTAGAGCTATGCCTCCCCGGCAACGGCGCCGTAAAATAGTCTTGATGACCCACAAGTATAGGGGATCGCAACAGTCTTCGAGGGAAGTAAAACCCAAATTTAATGATTCGACACAAGGGGAGGTAAAAATACTTATAAGCCTTAACAACTGAGTTGTCAATTCAGCTGCGCCTGGAAAAGCACTAGTAACAGGGGTGATGTGAAAGTAACAGTGATATGAGAGCAGAGAGTAACAAGTAACACAGCGAGCTAGTAATAGTAGTATGAGAGCAATGGCACCGTAAAACAGCTTGACATGTAGAACGAGTATATGATGATGAAAGATGGACCGGGGTTCCCAGCTATCTACACTAGTGGCAACTCTCCAATAACAAGTGTTGGGTGAACAAATTACAGTCGGGCAATTGATAGGATTGAAATAGCATTAAGACAGAATATCAAGATCATTAATCATGTAGGCATGTTTTCCAATTATAGTCGTACGTGCTCGCAATGAGAAACTTGCACAACATCTTTTGTCCTACCAGCCGGTGGCAGCCGGGCCTCAAGGGAAACTACTGGAAATTAAGGCACTCCTTTTAATAGAGCACCGGAGCAAAGCATTAACACTCCGTGAAAACATGTGATCCTCATATCTAAGCCTTCCCCTCCAATTGTCCCAATTTCTGTCACTTTGGGGTCTTTGGTTCCGGACATAGACATGTGCATACAACTTGTAGATACAATCTAAGCAATAAGTATAAAGCTCAAATCTAAGATCATGCCACTCGGGCCCTAGTGACAAGCATTAAGCATAACAAGATTGCAGCAACAATAACTTCATAAACTTTGTAGATAGACAATCATAATGTAACAATCCATCGGATCCCGACAAACACAACACCGATTACATCAGATGAATCTCAATCATGTAAGGCAGCTCATGAGATCATTGTATTGAAGTACATGGGGGAGAGAATACCAACTAGCTACGGCCTAGAACCCGTAGTCCATGGGGGAACTACTCACGGAGCATGATGGAGGCGGTGGCGTTGATGGAGATGGCTTCCGGGGCACTTCCCCGTCCCGCAGGGTGCCGGGACAGAGACTTCTGTCCCCCGAATTGGAGTTTCGCGATGGTGGCGGCGCCCCTGGAGTCTTTCTGGAGTTTCGTCAAGAGTTACGGTGTTTTTAGGTCGAAAGGGATTTTATAGGCGAAGAGGCGGCGCAGGGGGCACTCGGGGCGCCACACCACAGCCGGCGCGGGCCCGTGCCAGGCCGCGCCGCCCTATGGTGTGGTGGCCCTCCGGCCCCTCTCCGACTCTTCTTCGGTGTTCGGACGCTTCCGGGAAAAATAGAAGGTTTGGTCTTCGTTTCGTCGAATTCCGAGAATATTGCCCGAACAGCCTTTTCCGGAACCAAAAACAGCAGAAAACGAGAACCGGCACTCGTGGCATCTTGTTAATAGGTTAGTTCCGGAAAATGCATGAAATCATCATAAAGTGCAAACAAAACATGTAAGTATTGTCATAAAACAAGCATGGAACGACAGAAATTATGGATACGTCGGGGACGTATCATGGCCCCACTTCCTTTCCCCCTCGGTCTTCTGGAAGCTTCGTGCAAAAATAGGACCCTGGGCGTTGATTTCGTCCAATTCCGAGAATATTTCCTTTGTAGGATTTCTGAAACCAAAAACAGCAGTAAAACAGCAACTGGCTCTTCGGCATCTCGTTAATATGTTAGTGCCGGAAAATGCATAAATACGACATAAAGTATGCATAAAACATGTATATATCATCAATAATGTGGCATGGAACATAAGAAATTATCGATACGTCGGAGACGTATCAGGTTCCCGCAAATATTTCCCAGCGCTCACGGAGGAACTCGATGAGCGCGCTTTCCTATGCGACAGCAAGATCTGCCGAAGTGTTGACTGTCTTCTTCGGGTCAGTAGGATGCACTTGTTGTTTCTTTGCTTCCTTTGCGAGGTCAAATTCATCAGATCTTACGTTCCGATTGTCGACTGGTGGCTTTGCATGGTCTGTGATAGCGTCGATTGCATTGAGTTCTTCCTTGGCCCCAAACTTTGAGGCGATCTTCTGGAAGTCCCTGTCGCGTACTGTCTGAACGATAAAAGCTTCCATGGACGGTTATTGGTGTCCCATTGTTGCCCGATATCTTCAACTTCAGGTATGCGTAATGGGGTACCGCCATGAATTTGGCAAACGCTGGTCTGCCGAGGATGGCGTGGTACTGAGACTCCCAATCAACCACTTCAAATTCGATTTTCTCCTTTATGAAGTTGCTAGGTGTACCGAAAACTACGTCCAGTGATATTTTACCAAGGGAGTAAGCGGGTCGGGTTGGTATGATGCCGTGGAATCCTGTATCAGAATCTTTTAGCATATCGACTGTTAGACCCATTGCTTTCATTGTGCTGGCGAATAACAGATTCAGACCGCTTCCTCCATCCATGAATACCTTGCTCATGTTGTACCCTCTGATCTGTGCTTCAAGGACTAAGGCAGCGTGACCAGGCCTCGGAACGGCCTTCGGGTGATCTGTTTTGCTAAAAGATATGCTTTGGTCTGACCAGTCGATGTATTCGGGTGTGTCGACCATAACAACTTCTGCGTACTTTACTTCCCGTGAAAACTTCTTGACTTCTCTCTTTGAAAAGCTGGTTTTATGAATCATGCTGACCTGCCCGCGAGGTTCTGGAAATACCTCGGTTGGTACGTACTTGTCTCCTCCTTCTGGTACGTACGGTTCTGGTATGTATGGTTCTGGCGGATAATTGCAAGATGCCGCTTTTCTCTCCATTGAGTGAACTCTTGCCGTGGCTTCGGTCCTAAGATCATCGCAGAACTGCCGAATTTCAAGGAACTGCCGACAATTTCTGAGCAGATGACTGGATTTTACAAGGCTATCCTTTGGGTCGATGTAAGATAGATAACACGGTGCTTCAAGTTGCTCCGTGGCCGATAGGTAGGGTGTGTGTAATGTCCCAGGTTTAGAGACGATCGAGGGGTAGATTTTAGAAAGGGATGTGCATTGCATCGTAAATTCCGGGGAAATTTCGCGCTTTTAAAACAAAACTACATCGAAGGGGAACAAGTTTCTCTCTCGACACCTTACAGGGTTAGGGTTTCGAGAGTGCGACAAACTTGTTCTTACTCAACCAAATTAGGGTTTTGAGAAGAGAGAAGAGATATTGCATCACAATCTTAAGTTGCATGATTGAATTCAAAATTAAGTTGTATGATTGAATTCAAACCAAAGTGGAATTTGAATTTCAAATTCAAACATTAAATCAATAACCATAATTCAATTATGAGGAAATTCATTAAGTCAATTGTAAATAATACACATTATGAACAATACAAATAATAAGTAAAGCTCATTAGAGAAAACCTTGAGCTTTATTGATAATCACACATGATACATTGTCAATTACAATATTCAGAACTGAAATAAAGGAATATTACAACACATTACAAGAATTGGCAAAATAGAAAAAGAAAATAAAAGAAAAGTACAATGTATTGATCTATCCTAAAACTACAAGTTAATCTTCATTAAAGCTTGAGCTTGATGATCTTCATCTTCATTTGATCATCATCTTGAAACCTGCACACAAACACAACAAAGAACTAGTTATGCCAAGTGGCAAAGCCACTTGGCAGAGTTAGCAAACAATTGAAATGAAGAGGATATGACCAGGGATCAGCCGAGCTGATCCATTCCAGCCCAAGTCCCAAGCCACACACACACAGGCAGCACACAAGGACTGCTGCATGCGTAACAACACACAAGGCCAGGGAGAGTCACCAAAACAGCCAGGCAGTGTTGTCGACCAGGAGAGCAAGTAGAGGACCAAATATAAGCTTTTCACCAGCAAACCCTAGCCATTCCATCGACAAGGAGTACCAGGGTAAGAACACAGCAAGAAGAACAAGCAAGAACAGTGAACAGCCTAGAGCTGCTCCACCTATTCCAAGTCACCACCGTAAACTAACCAAGATTCACAAGCTTGCAAGGAGGAGCAGGGCAAGCAAACCAAAACCACCAGAAGCAATCCTCTACACCAACAACTCATACTAGGAGCTGGAGTGAGGTATACACATCATCATGAACAAACCAGATGGTTTTGTTCATAAATTGCACAGGCATGATCACCAGCACACAAAGGGTGGGGTAACCCTGTTTTGATCATCATTTGGTCATGGTCAGAGACCAAGTGTAACCTGGTAGAAATGGCAAGGACCAGGGATCAATCAAGCCTATACCCATGGTTATGCCAACCAGAATAGTGGTAGCATCTTCCAAATGGAAACAGGAAAGAAAATCATCTCAGAGACTTATCCAAGTATAACCGGACTACACTAGCCCTTTTAAGACCATCGAATATAGACATTTATATGTCTATTTTCATTTCAACATCAATTATACCGGAAGCCCATGAATGACTACCGATAATATTGCATAGTAGCATACGTAAGAGGTAGGAGCAACCTTTACTAGCACACCAAGCATTGCTAGGGTCACAACAACTACCTAGCCACACAGTAAAAGCCACAAGAGAAGCATATCATCACTCCAAGGAGTTCATGCATCACAGGAGGTGCCAACACATGTTGGTTTCCATCCAGATAGTGCATAGGATGCACCAGATCACTACTGCATCAGGTAGATCATGTCTGTTGGCAGAAATAGGAAGCCAAGCTTCACTGACAAGCATAGATAAATAAAACAACACACACACAGATGCATCCAGAGGTATCAAATTCCTCAATCAACCACCAGTATTGCTTTCACAAGCAACAGCAACCACCCGTACTTGGTGAGGAGCTGGATCCACAAGCAACAGCAGCATTTGAAATGAATCCATACAAATTTATAAGCCAACAGGAAGCCCTGATAATCACAGGATCATCCAAAGCCACAAATTAACCAACCATTGCATCACATATAATCAAATATATGAAATATAATTGTATGCAGAAGCACACTAACAAGGGATGGAGCTGTCTAGCCAACAGTCATGCTAAATAGAACATTTCCATGAATTACAACTCAATGAGAATCACACAGAGGCACTGGCACTTGCATAATGCAAGGATCATGCATCATGATCAAGCCAAGGCCAAGAATATGCACACACAGAATACCCTAGTGGCAGTAGTCATATCTGGAGCAAGCCAGTAGGCCATGAGCATCAATGGATGCTCATGAGCAATTACAGGAGGGCCACAGCAGGGATACAGCATGAACAGAAGTAGTTAGGAAGCACAGAAGCATGCACTGATAGTCAAGTAGTGCAGCACAAGCTATAACACAGAGATAGCAGTAGCACACAGCAGCATACGCATGGCAATAGCACAAGCACAACAGCTAGAATTCATGGCGCATGTAGGCAGCAGCAACTAGCACATCAAGGCGCATCAGAGCAAGGTGGCGCAGAGCACATCGGCGTAGCAGCAACAGCACAACAAGGTGGATGCCAAGGCATCCAGAGGAAGGAGAGGAGGTAGAGAAGACAGGAGAGAAAGAGGCACACACACTGAGCAGCAGCACCGCAGCGCGTGCCCATGGCGGCACGGCGGCACGGGCCGAACACGGCAGCGCCAGGCCGCAGCCAGGCCAGGCGTCGCCGGGCGCAAACGCCCCAGCACCACCACGGCGAGGCACACGGCCACGTCGCGGCGCCTGGATCGTCGGCGGGCGACGAGTCGCCGTGAATCGCCACGGCCATGTCGCAGATGCGTTGGGGGCGGACAGTGGCGGTGAAGAAACGTAGATCGGCGCGGACCGATCGATGCGCCGTCGAGCGGCCGTCCTTTTGAGACCGATCTCGCCGGCGGGAGTGGCCGGAGGCGGCTGATACGTCTCCGACGTATCGATAATTTCTTATGTTCTATGCCATATTATTGATGATACCTACATGTTTTATGCACACTTTATGTCATATTCGTGCATTTTCTGGAACTAACCTATTAACAAGATGCCGAAGTGCCGCTTCTGTTTTCTGCTGTTTTTGGTTTCGTAAATCCTAGTAACGAAATATTCTCGGAATTGGACGAAATCAAAGCCCAGGGGCCTATTTTTCCACGAAGCTTCCGGAAGTCCGAAGACGAGACGAAGAGGGGCCACGGGGTGGCCAAACCCTAGGGCGGCGCGGCCCACCCCCGGCCGCGCCGGCCTATGGTGTGGGCCCCCGTGCCGCCTCTTGACTTGCCCTTCCGCCTACTTAAAGCCTCCGTGACGAAACCCCCGCACCGAGAGCCACGATACGGAAAACCTCACCGAGACGCCGCCGCCGCCGATCCCATCTCGGGGATCCAGAGATCGCCTCCGGCACCCTCGCCGGAGAGGGGAATCATCTCCCGGAGGACTCTACACCGCCATGGTCGCCTCCGGAGTGATGAGTGAGTAGTTCACCCCTGGACTATGGGTCCATAGCAGTAGCTAGATGGTTGTATTCTCCTCATTGTGCTTCATTGTTGGATCTTGTGAGCTGCCTAACATGATCAAGATCATCTATCTCGTAATTCTATATGTTGTGTTTGTCGGGATCCGATGGATAGAGAATACTATGTCATGTTAATTATCAAGTTATTATACATGTGTTGTTTATGATCTTGCATGCTCTCCGTTTCTAGTAGAGGCTCGGCCAAGTTTTTACTTTTAACTCCAAGAGGGAGTACTTATGCTCGATAGTGGGTTCATGCCCGCATTGACACTCGGGACAGATGATGAGTAAAGTTCTAAGGTTGTGTTGTGCTCGTTGCCACTAGGGATAAAACATTGGCGCTATGTCCGAGGATGTAGTTGTTGATTACATTACGCACCATACTTAATGCAATTGTCCGTTGTTAGCAACTTAATACCGGAGGGGTTCGGATGATAACCTGAAGGTGGACTTTTTAGGCATAGATGCAGTTGGATGGCGGTCTATGTACTTTGTCGTAATGCCCAATTAAATCTCACTATACTTATCATGTCATGTATGTGCATTGTTATGCCCTCTCTATTTGTCAATTGCCCGACTGTAATTTGTTCACCCAACATGCTTTTATCTTATGGGAGAGACACCTCTAGTGAACCTGTGGACCCCGGTCCATTCTTTAATACTCGAAATACAAATCTGCCGCAATACTTGTTTTTACTATTTTCTCTCGCAAACAATCATCTTCCACACAATACGGTTAATCCTTTGTTACGAGCAAGCCGGTGAGATTGACAACCTCACTGTTTCGTTGGGGCAAAGTACTTTGGTTGTGTTGTGCGGGTTCCACGTTGGCGCCGGAATCTCCGGTGTTGCGCCGCACTACATCCCGCCGCCATCAACCTTCAACGTGCTTCTTGGCTCCTCCTGGTTCGATAAACCTTGGTTTCTTTCTGAGGGAAAACTTGCTGCTGTGTGCATCATACCTTCCTCTTGGGGTTGCCCAACGAACGTGTGAAATACACGCCATCAGCGGCCGGAATAATTCGACGACGGCGGCGGCGACGCAGGTCGCCAGAGCGTCGAGGAGAGAGTTAGGGTTAGGGGAGAGGAGCGTCTACGGCGCGACTGGGTCAGGCTGGACCTAGCCCAATGGGCTGGTCCAACCTAACCAGCTCGGCGGCCTGACAGGTGGGCCCAAAGGGTATTTTGGTCATTTCCAAAATACCCATTTAAATGAGTATTTCAAAGAATTTTATAAAATAGAATATAACTCTAAAAAAATAATTAAAAATATGAAAAATGCTCAGCATAAAATCCTCTACCATAATAAAATATGAAATAGAATTTTTAAAGACAAACATGATTAAGCCCAAATTTGATGATTAAAATAAATCATTTAAATCACACCTTATATTTTCATTAATGAAAATAAGTCCATAAATTCTTTTGGACTTTAAAAACACCTTGACAACATTTCAAGGTTGTATTTTGCCCTAAATTAAGTATCTCCAAATTGTTCTTAGTATTAACCTCTCACATGAAATAATAAAGACATCGGAAGGGGGGGGGGAACAAACCGTAAAACTAGAATCATGCATCAATGCTTCTTTAACCATTGCCCTTATCGGACAATGATGCTATTTTTCAGCAACAGAGGACAAGGGTCAGTCCACACCATCCAGCTGCAACACTTTGCAGTATTCATGCAAGTTCATCTCTTGCTCATGTCATTTGAGTATTTTTACCAAATTACTTGCAAAGTACTATGTTTATCACTATTGCATAAAAAGGCAAAACCACTATTTTCATAACTATGAATATGACTATGTGGTGGGCAATGGAACCATGGATTGTGTTGATATGGTGGAGGTTCCATTGCACGGGTTTATATCCATCTAGGATTAAACAACAAATGTCGTCCAGTGATTCTTGTGCCGTAATACCCGTGTTAACCATAAGATCCGGAGTGGGACAGAGTAGTCAAAAGTGTTTCCACCTCTCGTTCATCAACGGATGCTCATTACTGGGTGCACATGATCTTGCGAGACATGATGCAGGGGTGGGAACCCGTAGAAGTCCCAACGGTAATGAGGTCTATGATGGGTTGCAACTGCCGGCGTAGGAATGTATGGTAGAGCCCTGCATTGACGTCGTGGTCGGGGTCCACCCCGAAATATATGGGAATAATGGGACCGGCGTGGACCCGGGGTCGGAGATTGCAGACGAACGGGTGGGTGTTCGAGGTAGCGGAGGAACATGATTGGCTAGACCTTATACCGGGCCTCACACCATAGGAAGTGTGGACGGGAAAGCTGCCCGGTTGGCACCAAGGTTAAGATCTCTTATGGGTAAAGCAACACACCTCTGCAGAGTGTAAAGAACCGTGACCTGTCACTCCCTGTTCCGGGATTTGGAACTCCATGAAGTTCTAGTAAACCGGTGAAGGCTGACAGACATAGCTCTTCAGAATAAAAGCAACCTCTTGAAGAAATGTTTATAAAAACTTGCATTGGTATTAGACTTTCTGGTCTAGTATCGTAGCTAGTGCATTAAACACCTCTTTTCTATAATGAACTTGTTGAGTACGCTCGTACTCATACCACTCTTAAATCCTCGCTTAGATTGTCCGAACCACTTGGAGGAGGACAACGACAACCCTGAAGGAGCCGATATCATCGGCTATGAAGAACCAGACCTCTCTGGAGGTGTTGAAGGCGTAGACTACCTTATAGTCTACGAAACCGGGGAGGCTTCTGGAGAAGATCAAGTCTCGAATCACCGAGTAGTAGTAGTATCCGAGTAGTGCGAACTCTTAGTAATTAGCTGCTCGATGGAATAATGTATAACCTAGTTAAACTTCTATATTGTAAGTTAAGTTGGGTTCGCCTCGAACCCAGGAGTATTCCTCTTAGGACCCAAGAGGAGCTCCGAGATGATATGTATATTATGTTTGTAATAATAAATGAATGAGTTATGGACCTGCTATGTTCTGTTGTACTACTCTGAGGGATGTAATATTTGCGGAATGGTACTTCGTGAATGTTATATCAACGACTAGCATACTACAACATGCAGTGGTATGCAGGGTCACCACAGTGTGCGAAGATGAATCTTGCTCGGCTGCTTGCTGTGGCATCCTCGCTCATACTGTCGGGGGCGAGTCGCGATTTGCTCTTCTTCTTCACGGAGTGAATCCCTTCGTCTTTTCCTTTGCTCCTCTATGGCGCCGAAGCTGCTTCGGCTGCCCTCTCCAGTTCTCCTGGATAGGACTGCCAAGGCTGCTGTTGGCGCGATACCTTCTGGAGCCGAAGTTCTTGGGCTTGATGCATTTGAACTAGGGAGGCGAAGAAACCCTCTGGAATCGATGATGAAGTGTACACCACCGAAAGTAGTATCCATGTTGCCGCACGATTATGTGGAGATCGGATGTGACGCCTCAGTGTGCGGTACAAACTCGAAGGATCCACAGCGAACTGAATCTCTCGGGTCTGATGGCGTTGGTGACTCCAGCACGAACGCTGCAGACGTGACCGGTACTGCCGATGACATGCCTTGCGCCGATAGGCTTCCCACAGACGGCGCCAATTGTCGAGGGTACTCCTCGGCAATGCCATCGGTTTGGGGCTTAGGGTAGATGGAATCTTCTAGGCTGACAAGAGACATCGGTTATCAAACAAGCGGGGAGAGCGATTTACCCAGGTTTGGGGCCCTCGATGAGGTAAAACCCTTACGTCCTGCCTGTCTGATCTTGATTATGAAAATATCGGGTTACAATGGGGTGCCGAAGGTTTCGGCTGTGATCTCGTCGAGAGGCTAAGTGCTATGAGTCCCTAGCTTTAGACTTCTGGTGGCTAAAATTGCTAAGATTGCGTGTGTCCCTCGGCAACCCCTCTCCTAGCCCTTATATAGGGGACCAGGTCTCAAGAGATCTGTCCGGGTACGACTAGGTTACAAAGGACCCTAGTTCTAGACTTTCCTTGTATTCTTCGTTTCTTCATCTTGTTCTTCAAGGAACCTTCTTCGGCACCGTCGTACTGGCCCACCTTGCCATTGAGTGTCTTCATGGGCCTCCAGTTGGGCAGTACATGATAGGGCAATAACAGTTACCCGAAGGGTAATGCCCACGTCACACTAAGAACTAGAAGATATTGGTGAAATCTCTCTTGGTAGAACTATAGATCGGGGTATCCTCCACCACTCCTCAAAGTTTGGGCAAGATTGGTTGGGTAAGTAGGGAGATCCTCAAGGTTTGAACTCAACAACAATGGAGGAGAGAGAGAAGAGTTGAAATGAGCTGGGGAAGAAGGGGCCCTTTTATAAGCCCCTCCAAATCCAACCGTTCACTACTAGGAAAAGGCCTAGCCGTAAGATGGGTGTTAGTGGCGCACCAGGAGGACAGTGCGCCACTACTACTTAGCAGTGGCGCACCGGAAAGTGGTGGGCCACTATTAAAAATGTAGTAGTGGCGCACCTCTTCTGTGGTGCGCCACCACTAAGTTTGACCATGGGTTTGACCCAGCCTTATACATAGCAATGGCGCACCATGTAGAGGTGCGCCACGGCTATTTTATGTAGCGAGTGGCGCACCTCTACATGGTGCGCCATTGCTATGTAAAGGGATGATGGAAATGTTTAGGCATCACTTAGTAGTGGCGCACCATGCTTGGTGCGCCATCGCTAAGTGGTGCCTAAACATTTCCACCCACCCCCCGTGGATCGCAATCGCCTTTTCGGGTTTGGAAAAAATAAAAGAAATAGATAGAAATTTCAAAAAATAAAATCCTTCGAGATGCCCATGTAATATGTCATCTAGGTTTAGTGAAATTTTAAAAAAATGAATTTTGATATATTATGCAAAATGGCGTCATCTTTCGGTAAAACGGGTTTTCTGGTTGCATACGACCTCCGATGAAAAACTTTTTTATATCAAAATCTATCTACGCGAAATTTCCTATTCGAATTCAACTGCCTACGGCCGTTTGGACAAAAAATGGATTCGTCAATTGGAAAACAGAAACAGGACTTTTTCCAGGTTTTAGATTTTGATGAAAAAATTTCAAAAAATAGAAAAAAAGTAGCGGTGGCGCACCCATGCCTTGGTGCGCCACTGCTATGCTTCCCGCCCACGAATTTCAAAATGGGAGCCGGCCACTTAACCCCCTCCTCCCTCCTCCCTCCTCCTCCACATATTCTCCTCTCCTCCTCCTGCTCTCCTCCTCTCCTCCTTTCACTCCGGCGACCTCCTCCTCTCCTCTCCTCCTTTCACTCCGGCGACCTCCTCCTCTCCTCTCCTCCTTTCACTCCGGCGACCTCCTCCTCTCCTCTCCTCCTTTCACTCCGGCGACCTCCTCCTCTCCTCTCCTCCTTTCACTCCGGCGACCTCCTCCACTATGTCGAGCTCCGGTGACCTTACTTTCCGGCGAGCTCCTCCACTATGGTTACCTCCGGTGACATTACTCTCCGACGACCCTCCGGCGACCCTCTAGCCTCCATTACCTATGGCCTTCGTCCTCTTGTTCATCCTCTCCTACATCTCCTCACCTCTCTTCACCTCTCCTACGTCCCTCATCCATCATCACCGGCGGCTAGGCTAAGAAAAATGAGAATGAACATTGCACAAATAATTCTAGCAACAAAAACGAGAAAAAATAACGAGCCAAAAAAATCGAAAAAAAATGTGCCAGATCCAGATCCAGATCCAGATCCAGATCCAGATCTAGCAATTTCAAATTTTAGTAGTGGCGCACCTTTTTTCTATCCAGTGGCGCACCTCAGACGTTTAGGAGTGGCGCACCATGAAGCTAGTAGTGGCGCACTACATGGTGCGCCACTGCTAAACCAAATAGCAATGGCGCACCACTAGTGCGCCACTACTAAAAGTTAGCAGTGGCGTGATAGCAGTGGCGCACCACTAGTGCGCCACTGATGGGTAAAAGTGGTGCGCCACTGATTGCCCTTTTCCTAGTAGTGGTTATGTGCTGTTCCCGCACGACCGGTACTACCCTTGTGGAAGCGGTAGTACCGCTCTGGATTCGAAATCCGCCCACAGATCCGCCACGTGGGCTCGAAGTGGTAGTACCGCTGCCGGTACCGCTGAGGTACCGGCAGGGCCTGTGCGGGCCCCGGACTCCCTCCCGGTACTGGTAGTTTCGTATTTCATATTTACGGTACCAAAGCGGTACCTTGATGGAACTACCGCTCGAGAGCGGTACTTCCGGTCGAGGTACCGTAACATGTACTGTGGGCATTTCTCAGTGCAAAGTCTAGAGCGGTACCAGTGATCGGTACCAATAGGGTAGCGGTACTACCGCTCTTGGTACCGGTAGTACCGGTCAAGCAGAATCAGTTTTTTCCTCTTTTCCTCTCCAATAATGTCACCTCGCGACACACACACAAAACCAGAAAACCTATAAGCTACGTATCTACGCTTGAGTCTTCCGATCCTGATGCGTTCAGCTAGGGCACATGCAAATCTATCAAAAACAAACTATGCACACGGTGAAATTTACTCAAGTGTTATTATCAAACACACAAAACACAATATATAGATTTTGCTCTTTCAATGTTTCTTAAGAACATGAAGTTTTACAAACCTCATAAGCATGTGAAGACCTATGTGGATAATGAAAGGCTCACATAGTTCTTTGCCCGAGAAAAGAAGGCTCACGTAGTTCTAAAACTTATACTCCCTAGGTTCTAAAATAAAATTTTCAACTCCCTATCTAGAAAAGGTTGAGCAAAGAAGTGAGAGGTATGTGAAATTAAAAAACCAAAAAAATTAAATGAGTTAGCAGTTGCACATTTGAACGTGAAAAACAACCAGAATAATAGGGAAAAACTAGCATAAAAAGAAGAAGAAACAATTATCTCAGCAAAACACTCCCAAGTCATTAGCAACCGGGCATGTGTAAAGGGTTGTTAGGGTATGTACAATGGTAGGAAGGCACACCTTTTCTTAGTAGTCCACGTCATCTAGAGAAGACAATAAATATAAGGAACACGATCAATTACATTATTTCGTATTGTCATTCGTATCAATAATTATGAATTAATTATTTTTAATAGAAAATTATGTGAAGAGAAAATAAATGGTACATGGGGAAAATAACCCTTTCTTATTTCATAAGATATCATTCCTTAGATAAAGGAATTGTAAACTTGTCTCTCTTCCTTTTCTCTCCTCTAACTAAGAAAAAAATCAATGTGGCAAGCGTAACTGAAGGTTGATATCACCCCATTTTACACGCCCATATCAAACTCACACATATTTTTATTGTGTTTTATGACATAAATAGTTTGTTGTCATAGTTTGGAATCAAATTTCTTATTAGCTAACGAAATCCAGTTGGACCGTGGCCCTGTTTCATCGGAATCATTTTTTTTTCATTTTAAGTGAAATTTAAGCTTAGCATTAAGTTTTTTATGTTTGCTTTTGCTAGAGCCGAGAAATACCGACGGTGGTCGACGCCCTGCTCTGGCGGGAGATCTCGGCGGCGGCGGTGCACTTCGAGAGCTTGATGCGAACTCGACCGACGGTGGTGCGACTACAGTGATGACGACGTCGGCGGCGGCCTGCTCTGCCCTCGGGCGCTTGCGGTGGTGATGCTGCCCTCGACGGTGCTTTGGGGCCGGCTCGGGTCAGTGAGTCTGCGGCAGCGCGGTTCGGCCCTGCGGCGGTGGAGCACGCGAGCGGCGCTCGGAGGTGAAGGGCCGGGGAGGCACTCTCCCGTACATGGACGGTGGCGGCTGAGGTGAAGCAGTGTGGCGGCGGCGCTGATCTGGGCATGCGGGGTCCACGGGCTGATCTGGTCATGATCTAGGCTGACCAGCCCTGCTGCTGCATCCGGACAATGACTACCTCATGGTGGATGTGAAGGAGATATGCCCTAGAGGCAATAATAAAGTGGTTATTATTTATATC